>NC_056743.1:1289137338-1289157338 GCF_019279795.1 Protopterus annectens | reverse complement strand
GAGTTTGGACTGTAGGAATTGCATTAGGAAGGCAGTCATTACAATTTAGACCTCATATCCTTTTAGCATGTATGATATTAGCAGAGGTTCCACTCACTTGTAATGTTATACTTTATGAACAGCTAGGTATTGTATGTTTACATATGGAGAGGATCAGGTAGATGAAATTTGCCGTTCTATCCTTCCACTGGGAAATATGGTTATGAGGGTGGGTAGCAAGGATGATAGGATGAAAGTCTGAATGTTCTTATTTTATGAGCAGTCCACCATTCTGCTCTTAGATATTTAGTGGTTCAGGTAGGTGTCCTTTTCCTAGGAATTCCTACTATAATTGCCGACAGGCTAGGACTGGAGAATGAACTCTGAATGATTTTACATTTTGAACAGTCCAGCATTGCACACTTAGATATGGAAGGGATCAGGTAGGTGAAATTTGCTTTTGTGCCCTTCCTTGGGAAATTTGGCAGGTAGGACCAGAGAATATAGTTTAATTTTTTTACTTTTTGAGCAATAATATGGAAGATATCCAGTAGACGAATTCACTTTTCTGTTCTCCTGGAAATCTGGATATGAATGTAGTTAGAGTCCTTGTCAGAGGCCGAAAATAATGTATTTTATGGGAAGAGATAACTTACTAGGCTGCATTTTTATCAGTGCCAGGTATGCATTATTCACGTCTCTATTTAAATTGTTCAACCTCAGCCTTTGACAGGGTTTGGCTCTGATACCTGGAGAAAAGCCCCTTTACAGACCCAGGGAGTAGACGCCCATCAGCCTTATCAGTTTTACAAGTAAAGCCATGGAGCATAGGCAACTTAACTGATCTAAATTCCATTCAACTTGGTTTTGGGAAGGGCAGGCCTTGTCACCTGAACCCCATAAACAACTTTGAAAAAGATACAGAGACTGTGGACCATTGTCACTCTGTAGACTGCTTATCTTAACCTTGATGATGATTTTATCAGTATCCGCCCATGCTGGTAATTCTTAAAAGTTAGACAAACTTAATGAAAACCCCTACATTGATGGATGGATTTCAAACTGACTGTCCAACAAGATCCCAAGAAGTAAATGTTGCTGGTACCCTTTCTGAATGTAAAAGTTTCACTAGTGGGGTACCATAGAGGTCAGTGCTGGGACCTGTCCTATTTGCCATTTATCTTGCAGACATCCAGTTCAATATCCCTGAAGTGTGGGCGACCAACTTTGCCAATGACAGTAAGCTGGGCAGTGTTATTTGCTCATCTCCTGATACTAAACTGTTCCAAAAAGGGTTGGAAACTTGCACGTACCTAGGAAACTTAACTGATACCCTTTCTGAAAGTAAAATTGTGATTAGTGAGGTACTACAGAAGTCAGTCCTGAGCCCTCTCCTGTTTGGCATTTATTTGCAGACATCCAAGTCAATATAACTGAAGTGCGATTGACCAGCTTTGCCAATGAGTGCAAGTTGGGCACTGTTATTCTCTCATCCTGTGTCACTAAATTGCACAAAAAGGGCTGGAATATGCACACTCCTGGTGTACTGAAAATGGACTCAAGCTATATGCAAGAAAGCGCAGATCAGTAGTGCTTAGCTCTTCTCACTGCATATGATATAAGTGATACTCCTCTTCAAACAAGTAAAGTCATAAGAGACTTTGGTACTTATGTGGAAAAGTCTCTCTACTTTGATCATCATGTTTCCACCATAGTGATTGACTCCTAGCTGACCCAGTAAATTTTCAATGGGAAATCTTCAAGATCAAAACAAGTCATGTTATCACTGTACTCTTCCCTTATCAGAGCCATCATTGAATACAATAACCATTTTGGTTTTAACCAAAACATAAAGGCTTTAAATCCTTCAATAATCCCAATAGATAAGGACAACTCTCCTTATACTCAGTAGCCTACCAACTGCTCCAAGGTAATGTCTGTCTCGCTTTTCATGCCATAAAGAGTCAATCCTATTTGACCTCTTATTTCCTTACAAAACCAGTGGTTCTACAAACACCCACACTAGGAACCTACATTTACACCAACAAATAGACAAGACTCACCGGAGGGATAAGTTCATAACTCAATTTAGTCTCAGCCTATCAAATAAGTTATCACTACAGGTCAAGCAAAGTACTACTTAATCTACCTTTAAAGCTAGTTGTGAAGATAGGTGAAGGCTGCCAGTCTAGCCAGATAGAATTTTGGAGATAATTCTGTCATTTGTAAATATTAATGTAAACCACAGACTTGTTCTCATAAATGTGGAAAGACTGCATTGGATATTGAACTGCAAAAATGTAACAACAGGGCACTCTGCTTTAAGAAAGCTAAGTCAAGCATTTCATGACTGTCTTTGATGTCAAAATTCGGAGCTGATATGTCTAGGGGGAGGCATCCTGCCTATTGTTTTAAGACCAGAATTAATAGCTAGAATTTGCATGTATATATGTCCTTTATTGCTCTGGTTTCTGACCAGGTGTAAAGAATGTAAATGTAGTTTATGTTAGCCTGGGAACACCAGGGAAGTGTGAAGAATGATGTCATGTGAAGCAGCTCTGTGTTATCAATTTAAAGAGAGAGAATCAGAGAGCTCGGAACATTTTGTCTTGAGAACATCCAGCTCAGCACTGCCTGTGTCTAGATGTAAGCAGGATTTTAGAACTGTATTTTCTCTTAGAAATAGCTAGGAATTAGGACGATTAGACCAAGTGATTTGCTGTGATGTCAGAACTTTTCTAATGTATTATTTTAAGCATTTTCCTGTGATCTCTGAACTCTTGACTAGCACTGTGTAGTAAGAAGTATTGTCTTGTGTTTTTATTATGTATTATTAAATATTTTTAAACCTTTCAACTGTGTCTGTTTTGTGTACTTGCATGTCTTTGGTAAAACTGTACAAAGCCACTCCAGTAGCCTTAGCCCTGGGCTACACTACCTATTTGGATAATAATATTGCACAGTAATAATTGCTATATTATTTAGCCTCTAGCAAAGGCCTTTTTAGTAAGTGATAGGAATAGGTGGTGGCAGGTCTGTACCACCTTAGAATCTGGGCAGAAGGGACCATAGCTGGAGAACCTGTGCCAGCCTTCCCCAGGAGTGTCTGTGTGTTTGTATATGACTCATATCTCAAAGTGTGTGTGTGTGTGTGTGTGTGTGTGTGTGTGTGTGTGTGTGTGTGTGTGTGTGTGTGTCAGCTACTTTATTTTTATTTATGTTATTTTTATTTATTTTACATTTGTTAACCAGGATGGTCCGACTGGATGAGGTCCATTTACAGCGGAGGCCCGGGGAGAAAAGCTCCACTTAATTAATACAACAGACAATGGTAATAATACATAATGTAAAGTAAAGACTTTGTTATTCAGCAGTATTTTATGCAGAAAAGAAAAATATGCAAAGAAAGATCATATCAGCAATATATACAAGTGAACATTGTAGTCATCAAAATATACAGACAGAGATCACAACAACATTTCCAAATGTCAAGGGATACCATTTGTTACTTCCATTTTTACCGAGGGTCTGATAATTGGAGAGAAGAGAGAAAGATGGTGGTAGCATACACTAGGATTAAGTAACACATGGACATAGCCAAGAGCTAATAAGATAAGCCCTAAGGGAGTTTTTGAATCATTTGGTATTAGGTGCAAAAGTCACCGAGGGAGAGAGATTATTTCAACTTTTTGCTATACTGTGAAAAAATAGAGCTTTACCTGCTGTGTTGGCTGTGGAGATAGAGAGGAGTGATTTGTTGGCAGAGCAGAGTGGTCGATTTGGAATGTAGTTAGTCAGTAGTTCCCTAAGGGATGGAGTTTTTTCAGGATACTTTAGTTTGTTATAAGCTATGACTAGTTGGTGGTAGGTTAATAACTGTGGGAGCTCAAGTCACTGAAGTTGCCTAAGAGGTATACAATGGTGTGTTTTAAAGAGTGAATTTTTTGCAAACTTGGCAATTTTGTTATAACGCAACTTAAGTTTCTCCAGGTCAGATTTTCTTACATAGGTGAGAATAGGTGTTACATACATGAGTGTGGAAAGACGGTGGGTTTGAGCTAGGGTGACCTGAGCTTGATCTGATAGAAAGTCTTTTTGTCTGTATAGGGACCCCGTTTTTTGTATACCTTTTTAATAGTTTGAGAGATATGGATGTCAAATTGTAGGTTGTTATCTATTTCGATGTCAAGCAGCTTGTTGTGGAGAGAGGGTGAAATGACAGTTACATTATTGGAGGAGATAAAGAAGGAGAGTGTAGTGGTTTTTGATTTGTTTGGGGTAAATAGAAGTAGTTTCATTTTGTTGGGATTTAAGATAAGTTGAATATCTGTGATCCACCTTTCTACTGAGATAAAATACTCTTGGGCGAGATGCTGTAGGGTGGTGAGATTTGGTGTGGAGCAGATCAGGGTGGAATCGTCTGCATACTGTATGAGTGAAGCCTGGAGGGCAGAGGTATGTAGATTATTGGTAAAGATAGAAAAGAGGAGTGGACCGAGTATGGAACCTTGATGTACACCATTGGTAGTTGGGAGTAAAGATGATATAACTCCTTGTCACTGGACAGCTTGTTGTTGGTATGATAGATAGTTTTTAAACCATGCAAGAGTGTTAGGGGCAAAGGATAGAGAGGTAAGAGTGTCTATTAGAATGGAGTGGGAAACCATGTCAAACGCTTTGGAGAGGTCCAGAAATATAGCAGATACAAATCTGTTGTTATTTCTATGTTGCTTAACCAGGTTTGTAAAAGAGAGAAGGGCTGAAGTTGTGCTGTGGTGTGGGCAGAAACCATGTTGTGCAGAGGAGAAGAGATTGTTAGAGTCTAGGAAATGCATGACCTGAGAGTGTATGCATTTCTCAAGTATCTTTGATAAAGGAGACAGAATGGCTATGGAGCGATAGTTAGAGAAATCATAGAAATTCCCACCCTTATGAAGGGGAATAATGTAAGAGATTTTCCATAGTTGAGGGATGTGGGATTCCTGTATGGAGCAGTTGATTAAGATTGAGAGTGGGTAGGATAGAGAGTCGGCAGCCATTTTTAGGAAATGAGCAGGTATACCATCTGCTGCAAGTGTAGTGGGTTTAAGTTTTAAGAGGTATTTTTTTATTGTTGAAGTTGGGACAGGAGAGAATGTAAAGAGAAGTGATTTGTTAGAAGTTGTTGGTATGGATGAGTAGCTATTTTTGGAAAGTTGAGTTGATAGTGATTTAATGGAGTCAATAAAGTGGCGATTAAATTGGGAGGCTATATCGCTATCTGTTTTTGTAGAGGTGGAGGTGGTAGCTGGTGTGGAGGTTTTACCAGGTTTTACTAGTGAGTTTATTGCATGCCAGAACTTTTGGGGGTTATTGGAGTGTTTATTTTGTATATCTAGAAAGTTGTTGTTGTGTCTTTCGGCTTATCCCGGTTAGGGGTCGCCACAGCGGAACTCCGGTCTGCTAATGTTTGGTAGTGGATTTTTACATGCTGAGTTACCAGCCCTGATGCACAACCTTCAACGAAGGCATGCCCATTCACGCATGCCTCCACACAGAAGACACTCTAGCTGAGAATCGAAAGGGACAACGTCTTGCTGTGAGGCGACAATGCTATCGCAGCTAGTTCTGTTTATCAAACTTTGTTTTGTTTTTTGACCTGATTCCTAAGGTGTTGATAGTTTTGTTTGGATAGATTAGTGTTATCTTTCTGCCAGGTTTTTCATTCCTTGTCTCTGTTTTTTAATAGGGTTCTAGTGGATTTAGTAAGCCAAGGAGCATTGTGTTGCTTAGCTCTAATTTTTCTTACTGGGGCAACTGAATCAAGGATGTTAATAAGATTACTACTAAAATAGTCCACTACTTGATCTAGGTCAAGGCTGTGTAGTGGTTCCCAGTTACATTTTTTTAATATAGTGTTGAGTTCTAGAGGGTTAACATTGTGATCGTTTCTGACTTATCTATAGACTGTAGGTTTGGGTAAGTTAGTACATTTTCGTAGGAGGAAAGTAGAGAGATGGTCACTAAGTCCGCCAGGTAGACTACCTACTTGGTAATTATGTTCAGGGTAACTTACTAATGTCCAATCTAGTACAGATTCCTTATGGGATTTTTTGTCTACTCTAGTTTGTTCTTGAATGAGTTGAGAACATCCATATAGGTTGATGTGGTTAGTGTGGTTTTTAGAGTTACAGGCTAGCCAGTCAGTGTTTAGGTCACCTATTAAATAGTTTCCTGTGGGAGATTATCTTCTGACCATTGTAGAATCTCCTCAGTTACTGGAGCATTATTACCTGTAGGGATATACGCACAGAGAATATTGATGCTCTTTTTCTTATTTAACAGTAGGACAGAGCCTACGATCTCAGCAGTATTAAATTTAGGTTGAGGAGTTAACAGAGGTTGGAGAGAAATTGTATTTTTATAGACAATTGCAATGCCTCCACCCTTCTTTCCTGTTCTATCTAGCCGTAGGATATTATATCCTGGAGGGAGAATTTCTTAGTTCTGTGTGGTGGCTTTTAGCTAGGTCTCTGTTATGGTAAGGATGTTGGGGGAGTAGTGAGTTATGGATCCATGTAAGTGAGGAAGTTTGATATACGAGAGTTAAGACTGATGATGAGTAGATCTGCAGTGTGTTTGTTTGGGGGTATAATGTTGCTTGGCCCTGGATTTGGGTGAATATCCCCCAAGGTAAAGAGGTATTTCTTTAATGAAAGTTGAAACTTGGCAGTTTGTAGAATATGTATGTGGAGTTTACTTGATGTTTTTCTAGAGTAGAATAGTGAATCATACTTGTTACTTAAAAATAGTATTGTGTTGGGCAGGGACATGAAGCACTGGTAGGACAGAGAGGGTACTGGAGGTTTTGGCTTGCCTACTCAGCTGGAATCATAACCCTATAGCTATGCCAGTGGGAAGTATTATTGGGGACCTGCAGAGTAAGGGAGAAACCAGCCCCCAACTGACTGTGATTACTGTGTGCTCTTAAGGGAAATTGTACTTTACTGTGTGTGTGTATTTGTTATCCTTTCCCTATATGGATGCCCCTCACTGGTGTTAGTGGTGAGGATTGAGGCACCTTGATTGCTGGGCCACTGCATTGGCTTTGCAATAGTCTTGATGATTGAATGGATAGATTTTTTTGCACCAATACTATCATGTATGTCCCTGCTTGATCTGGGGGAGTGAGCACCATTAAGTAGTTCCTTAGGACCAGACAATAAAGTTTAAATGTTTTTTTTACTTTTTTGAAGAATCAAGTAGTATGCACTTAGATATGGAGAGGATAAGGCAGGATACATTTACCTTTCTGTCCATCTGGGAAATCCAGCTGTGAGGGTTAGCAATCTAGACTAAGGAATTAAGCTACCAAATCAAGGGGACAAGGCCTGTTGGTCTGCATTTCTTGGTTTACTAGGATTAGAAGAAACAGAAGTGGAAGAAGAATGAGGGGGTCATAGAGGCTCTTAACAGAGGTGAAGATCTGTTCCCTTCACAGAAGGTTGATGACTATGTAATGAGTGAGCTGACTGAAAAGCACTTCCTTAAAAGTAAATTTTCATGCCACACATCTGCAAAGCTTTGGACTCCTCATTAGGTGGCAAGGTGACAAAGTGTTGTATTTTGTAGGACCTATGTTGAGAAAAGGGATCACGTAGGAGTCACCACTTGGATGCTTTGTAAATTGCTGCAGCCTAAGCAGATTGGGGTTTTCTGGAAGGCATCTACCTTTTAGGATACAACAGGCAGAGTCAGAGTACCTCCAAGATGCTTGGAGAACATCCTTAATAACTAGCTTCACAAAGGGATAACCCAGGCCTCTTAAAGCATCTTTCTCAGAAATTCTGCATGGAGTTTGTTGTGGAAGGAATACAGGCTTGCTGCCAGTCTTGGCTGTCCCTTATGAGCTTAAAATCCTCCCTAATGAAGGGAACATCTGGAGGGTAAATGAAACAGTGGCTTCATTATTCTTTGTCAGTCTTTGAGACAATGGTTTCAGAGCTCTTCATCTCCTCCTAGGAGCCTGAGTGTGATGTAACTCCATAACCATACCACCTAAGTAGCTGTGCTCAGTTTTAGTACTGTGTAAAGGTATGTGACAGACATGCTTTGGGTGTCAGAGGACAAAAGATTGCTTGCTGTTAGTGTGCTTACCAAAAGTTAACACACACTAGGGTAAGGCCTGACTGGGACCAGCACTAGCTTTAGACCATATTCCCTAATAGTGCAATCCTGTGCTCATTACTGAAGCTTCCAACAGATGTTAAACATCTGATTATTGTCTAGTTCCTTGGATGCAAGCCCTGGCGCAAGATGGCCAGAAGAACCCTCACCAACTGAGACTTGCTGTCCCTACTTTGTCTGGGCATTCCCAAAACTGGAGTCCACATCCCCACCAGGTATTGCTGATGTGCAACCAGGTAACCCAAGGAACCACTCCCCAGCATCAGCCAGGTTGGTCTCTGGCTCCTGCTAATGCACTAGAGATGTGGTGGTGGCAAAAAACATGGGATATATACCCAGGGCAGGAGTCAGAAACTCACTCTCTAGTCTTCTCTCCCTAGCTGAAGAAGAAGTTGGCTGCAGGCTGGAACTGATGCTAGCAGATGGTGAGCCCAGTACGTCCAGCGATAAAGGTCAGGATTAACACCACACTTTCCTTCTACAGGATTAGGCCATGACATGCTGTTCAAATGTCTGTTCCTGTGGCAGTGCTCTGTGTTATGCCTGGTCCTGCATGGAGAACCTCACACTCATCACATGACAAAATCTAGACAACCTCCCATTTTTGATTACAAGGTATGCCATAAACTTTTCTCTATTATTGTGCTTTCAGATGTCAGGATTAAATTTCTGGCATTCGTAGTATTTTTTAATGTCATATAATTCCCCAAAACAATAAAGGTACTGCTGGTGTGGGTCTTGGTTAATAATTTGATAGCATGTGGACACATACTATGCTGTGTAGGCATGTGAATACAGAATGTCACTGACAACAACAAGGATTCTGATTTTGATCCAAATTGGGTAAGTGTCAAAAAGAAGTGGTGTGCTCGAGGGATGCACCTGCTTATGCAGGTAGGACTTTAAGTCATGGCATGTATCAGAACAGGGGGAAATAGACCAAAAGTAGGATCTTTAAAGTTTTTGCAGAATGCTTATTACTGAAGATGATAAAACCAACCAAGGACCTATCAAGAACAGCCAAGAATGTTAGATCTTTTTTTTCCTATTTTTTCCTGTTTTATTTTTCACACCCCACTGACCTCAGAGTCATAAGTCACTGGAACAGTAGGGACACATTAATTCTCCCTAACAAATCTGGTGCCCTCTGCCTCACATCAACCCTTTGAAGGATCCCTGAGAATATTATGTTTTTTTCCCATAAAATTTTGGATATGAGATGTAGTGAGGGAGTTAAGACACACAAACACACACACACACACACACACACACACACACACACACACACACACACACACACACACACACACACACACACACACACACACACACACACACACACACACACACACACAAAAGCATATGTGACTGTTTTCATCCCTGTATGTAAGGGCTGTCGTCTGATATGGTTTGGAATATTATGACATTTTCAGAGCATGACACAGAGACAATTATTCATAAAATATCTTTAGACTGCATCTAAGATTTTAATAAAACAATAATTTTAAAGTACTTTTTTATTCAACATTTGTAAAAAGCATAAACTTTTCACTACTATAGAAATATATGTTAGGCCTGAAATCACAATAATACTATGTATTTATGTTTTAATAGTTTTGTTGGTTTTGTTCTGAGGAAAACTAATGCCTTCATTTTTATTTTGAACTGAATATTTTAAATATGTTACAGTTTATAACTTTTGAATGGCAATTCTGACCTTAGTTTCACTGGATACTCATATTTGCACTACAGTCAAAGCTGGCTAATGGTCAGTTGTAGGGGAGCATAAAATACTTTTTTAACCACAGCTACTACAAAAATGTGGCGATGTCTTCAATATGCATCTGTCTTCACTTGCTAAAATGAGTTTTTCTGTATCATTTAACATTCTAGGAAAGTTATTTCAAGACATTTAGCTACAGAACGCACTTAGTAATTTGGGGCATCATAGGTTCATAGGTTCGCAGGTGTGTACTAGGCTATTGGCCCTGGGGCCTTTGCAAGCCTAGCCATAGATTACCCTGGCATAATGCCACCCAACCTTAGTTCCCAGTGCCTCTTTTGAGTAGAGCCACTGGAGTTATCCCCAAGGTGAATTTTCTGTTTAGCATCCACTCATCAAGATTTCTCTTGAACAGGGTCAGTGAGGTGTTCTGCTTGACATGTATTTTAATGTAATGTCAACCTCAAACATATATTATGTGCATTGCATTCCTACTCTGAACCTTTAATGGAAACTGAGTTTAATACAACACGATACATTATGAAAGTGGAATGCCCACAACACCCTGTACTGGTGACTGTGCATTGAAGGTCATATATTTGTCTGCCCTTAGTGGTAATTTATGGAATCTTGCACAGACTTTCTAGTAAAAATAAGCCTGTGAATGCCCCTCCACCCTTAAGCACTTAAATGCAATATGGTATTGCAAATGGCCTGTCCATAATGCCTTAGGCAATATAGGCAGTTTTGGTGGTGCCATCTTTCTCATGACAGAAGTGTTCCTTTGTATTATGTCTTCTGTAATTCTAGCCCACATAGATATATTCTGGACAGGTAATGCATTTCTCCACCCTGCTAGGATCACAAAAGCTTCTTTTTTTTTTTTTTTTTTTGCAGGGAGCAAGCAGGCTACCACACCACCTGCTGATCATATATAAACACTTCAAGATTGCACTACTGTGGAAAAAGGGGCCAAAATCTTAATCCTCACTGTACAGTGATAATATACAGTGACAGCCTATAATATTAGCCTTACTCCTCCTCCTAAACATTCCTGTGCATGTATTGTTTTAGCAAATTCTATTCATTTCAATGCAATGTGCTCCTTTCCTTTTATAAAGTTCCCACCTCCAGCTCTTTTATCTCCATTACAATATTCAGTACTTCAGTTATAGCTGGTTAAGATTCTGAGTTTTATTTCTAGCAATTGCTTTTTTGACAGCCAGTAACACTGAATGTAGCAAGGCCTCACAGTGGAAATCACTCAGGGTACTTCATACTCTATTTATGGCAAGCAAGAACCTTTACACAGTACAGTTTACATCTCTGGAAGTAAATGATGATAAATGGTATATGCTGTCTGTATTTCTTATATTTATTTATTTATGTTAATTTTGAAATTTTAACAGTCCATAACCCATTTTCAGTAAAATGATCAAAAATGAAAACAAATGACTTAAAACAAACAAAAAATGCAAATAGTTAATTCAGTAAAATAATAAATTAATGAGACAACAGATGTCTGTAATTATACAGCATGCACAGCAGTACAAAAGACTGGAAGCAGACTTGAGGAGTTTAGTACAACTGCATACCTTTAAGTTAAAAATGTTAAATAGTGAATACTAATACTAACAACTAAGGATATTTATGGAACTAGTGAGATACATAATTGTTACTTTAAGTATATGCTGGCTTACAGAGCTGTTTAAACAAATAGGACATCATGTAAATATAAATGTAACTTAATATCCAGGTAGGTAGCCAGAGGCATAAAAGTTACTATAATTAAAAAAAACATGAACTTAACCAGACATAATGCAATTACAACTGTAAGAAACTCAAAATGTATGTAATATGGTAAACATATCATTTGAAATATTTAATTACAGGACAATTTAGAGAAAAGATGCATTTGGATGGCTTTCTGAAAAGGGAATTATTTGAGGTGAGAGTGAAATGTTGTTCTCAGCATTCAGCACTATTACAAGAAACAACAGCTGACAAAACAGTTGTGAGAATGGAACTGTTGTGAGGCGTGAGCTAGATAAGAGCATGCAGTAAGATGGGGTATTCCACACATTTAAGGAACTAATAGCAGGTCATTTGTTCAGGAACTATAAATTGAAATGTGCAAGCCTTGTTTACAATATGTTTATGTATTGTTCACTGTCAATGTCACATATTATGTCAGTATTAATTATAACATCAATCACTCTTGGAAGAATAATATCTCTCTTCTGTTTGCTGTGGCATTATGTTCTTTTAGATTATCATCATTATTGGCTTCATTATCTGCACTTTCTTTTTAAATTTTTTATTTATTATTCAAGATGCACTTTTTACCTTGTTTTTTTATATTAATTCATTTTTTTGTTTCCTTTTGTTCAACTTTTATTCTTTTCTTTCTCACTTGCTGGTGAAAGGGATTACTTTGCTCACTATGGTTATCCTGTTCTTATTTATCTTAATACCCTGTCCATGCCACTTTACTTCTGAATATCTTTTCCCACTTCTTATTAATCTTCTTAGCCTTTAATCTTCTCTTGCTCAATACTATTACCCCTTCCATTATTTATATTTCCCCCCTCAACTGTCTTTCACTTCATTTCCATTTATTTTCCTTTCCTTTTAATTTCTTGTTGATCCTCAATTTGTTTCCATTTCTAATGATATAATTCTTACTTGATGTAAAACTCTCACAAATTCAGATCATCTACAGTTCTATAATTAAATGCTAATAGATGATTCTTTTCTGGTGTGTTCAGCACATTAGATATCAACTCTTTGCAGTTATCTTTTATACCACATTTATCAGGATCTGTTTCTTTTACATTTGATAGAGGAACTGACATCTGTAGCTAGATTCTATTATTTTCAAAGGAACTGAACTCCAACCAACTATCCCATTCCAGAATGTGAGTGGGTTCTTGAAGTGGATCTTGTAACAATTATAGTGATACAGTTTCTTTACTTTCCATATCTATTTTTAGTTATGTAATCTTTCATCCATTAAATTTCTTCTCCCATGTGCATTCTCTTATTGCAAGTTATTATATAAATTAGTGTGTTGGACTGGTGGTGAATGGTTCCAAGTACACCAATCAGGGTGACATAGCAACTCTATTGGCTTAAAAGTTAAACTCAAACTTCACATCCCACACACCCCAGCTCCACCAGGTGAAATCCCCTCCAACATACTACCCCCAGCTATCAGCAGGGACAAGGCACTGGCAACACTGAACATTGCCTCCATGGGTCCTGACAACATCCCTGGTTGTCTCTTGAGTAGTCTAAAATCTGACCTATCAGGATCACTTGAGGCAATCTTCAACTACAGCCTTGAAATAGGCTATGTTCCAAGTAAATGCAGGACTGCAAAAGTCATTCCCCTCCACTACTGCAGATTATCAACTGACCCAGGGAACTTCAGACTCATCAGGCTAAAAAGCTTAATATGTAGAGCCGTGGAATGAATTATCATGGAAATGATAAACAATGACATTGGCAAACTTCAGACACTGGACCCATCCCACTTCGGCATTGTTGATGGAAGGTCATGCCTACTTAACCTGGTAGACTTCTTTCAGAAGGACACCAAGGCAATAGATGAGGGTAAAACAGTGCATACATGGTATCTTGACCTGGCTAAGGCATTTGATGCAATACCTCACTCAGACATTATTGACAAGCTCTCTGAGCTAAGAGTAAACCCTTACATAACTTGCTGGATTGCTGGCTGGCTTACAGACATGACCCAAGACGTCAGTATTGGTGAGACCATCTCCACCAAGAGACTGGTCACCAGTGGAGTAAAGCAGGGCTACGTGCTGGGCCTGCTCATGTTTAGTATGTACTTCTTAGAAATCAAGGCTAATATTACAGGCCTCTGGCTTACTAAGTTTGCAGATGACTGTAAATTGGGAGCTATTATAGATTCCCCATGACACAAAAATCATGTAAGTAGGGTTAACACAGGCAAATGACTTGTGCCAAAGCCATGGCCTAAACCTCAATGCCAAAAAATGCATTTTAATACCCTTTGGGAAACTATAAAAATATAAGTTAATTACTCCAACAATAAAACACCCCTAAAAGTCGACCCAGTAGGGATTTGGGAACATATGTAGACAGGAATCTGACCTTTGACCAACATGTAGCTAAAATAATAAGAAAAAACATTCTATATCACCCAACTTATAGGTAAGGGTATGGCATTCAGGTCAAAGGAAGTAATAGTACTGTTCTACTCAGCCCTTATCAGATTTATCATTTAATACAATGCCCCCTTTGGCATGTATATAACCAGACACTTACAACAGTTGGAATGTCCACAAAAGTTTCCCACCAGGAGAATTCAGGGCATGACTAGCCTTGTTCTACACTGATCACCTAAATGCTCTGCTTCTGTATTCAGTCTTCTATAGGTTGATGAGAGGGGATCTTTACATGGCTTACAAGGCTTCTTCAAAGCCAGTCCTGATAGATCTGTTGCACATGTGCAAAACAAGTAGCACCAGAAACACTAGATCCAGACAGCTGAATTTCACTTCATAAATGAAATGTGCTGCAAAGACAGATATGTGTCCCAAAGGATCCACAGACTATGGAATAGGCTCCCCATCTATATAAAACAGAGTTCATTCTTGACCCTATTCAAACAAAACCTTGACAACTGGATGCAAAATCATAAATTTACCCCTGGTCCGGCCCCCATATCCCTTGTGGACAGAGACAATGAATAAGAAAAGTATTATACTAACTAACATCCCTCCCTACAAATCCTTAGCTACCTGCCTAGTAACACCCTCCCATGTGATTCTTGGGATCCAAATTGTTTAGGGTGCATGACTAGGTTTGTAAGTGTCCTACTGGTTGTTAGTGTTATGTGTTCAAGGCTGGTATGAGCTTAGCATTCAGCAGCATTCGTCCTTCACCAAGGATGATTCTACTGTATGAACAGATAATTGGCTTAGCATCTGGTGTCATTCATCTGGGGATACAATACTTGTCAGTATGGAAGGATATGGTCAACAGACTGTGTTACTATGCCAAGGATGGTCTGCACCTATCCTTGCTAGGACTTTGAATATTGGCTAAAACATTGTCCTCCCCCACAGTGCCTTTTTAGGCAATGCCAAACTGGCAAATCTTCCAACCTAGCAAAATAAAGCCAAGGGAATCTAAAGGTGTTACTGCTCACTGCCAGGAGTCTAAACAAGAAAATCCACTCCCTCCAAGCTCTCTTCAACTTGGAGAATGCAGACATCTGTGCAATTACCAAGGCATAGTTTAAAGTCATGGAGAGCACTCTCTGGCAATGCAGGAGATACAATGCATTCCACAAATTTAGATCGACTACTGCACAGGCAGAGACTAAAGGTGGAAGTATCTTGATCTACATAAAAAACAAACATTCCTCAAGGCTGGTCAAACTCAGGATGTCTTGTGTGAGCTCTTCCATGTCCAAATTACCATTGGTAGAATCAAAGGTGTAGCTAGGCATACTCACTGTACTCAAGTGAGTACATTTTTTCAGAGCATTTATAATACAAAAAGCACTGAATGTTTAGAACTGTTTGAACCAATATGTAGTATGCAGTGCTAAATAAAATATACTTTCCTGAGAAGAACAGACCTCTAATGTAGCCATTTTATGGCTGCAAGTAGCAACAACTGAAAATAAAGTGTCCCTTTCCAAAGTGGATAAGGTCAGTATTTTAAAAGTTGGAGACATTTTTAAATGATACGTGAGGGAAACAGCATAAGGTCTGAGTACGAAATATACATTTCTGGCTACACCTCTGGGTAGAATCCCATATCATATTATTGTGAGCTGCAGATTGCCCTCTATGATCCACAAACCGATAGCTCATACTTAGACCTACTGGAGACATTTACAATTCAAACCAATACCATATTCACAGGGGACTTTAACCACCCATCTATAAACAAGGAGTCTTGCATTTTCTCAAAACTTGCAGGCCCAGAAAATCCTTAAATTTGTAAACACAAACACCGTGAACTAGTTAGACCATTTGCCCACTAGGGGTGCAAGCAAATACTCACAAATATGGGAGAATGCTGCCCCCCCCCCCCCCCACACACACACACACACACACACCATGTATTCTGTGTTCTGTCTGCTAAGGTAAGACCATAAAGCTATCTCACTGGAAATAATAATTATTGCTTTGACCCCAGCAAACCGTGGAACAGTTGGGAACTACTCTAAGGAAAACTACTTATTATTAAGTGATTGCCTGACAAAATTTCAAGCCCCTTCAAACCCAGAGAACACAGCTGCCTTTGCAGCTTACTTCTCAACTAGCCAGATTTTGACAGAATGTCCAGATTTTTGGCTCATATTTTTGGTCTGTTCCTCATAAAATTTGTGTTTTTTTGGCAAATCACTTGAATGATCTGAGGATTTACGTCAGTAAATAATGACATACATATGAGTCTCAGACTTCAAATCATTCAGAAAATGTATGTTAATACCAACCATGTTACTTTAGTAATTTGCTAAGATTATAAGAGCAATATTTTTTGGGCCTTTGTCCTCCCATTTTGTCAGGCTTTGTCCAGATTTCTTGCACTAAGTGGTTGAGAGGTATGCTTTGCAGAACTGTACACAGAAACCTTGTATAGTCATGTTAATAAATAAATATGCAGTGACAGCTGTGCCTACCAGAAACAATCCCACAACAAACTCAAAAAACAAACCACCTTGGTGGAATCCGGACATAAACTGGTTTTATAACAGAAGGAAAACAATCATAGCTAAAATTAGGAAGTGCAACCCCGACAGGATAAAAACTTTCTCAAAAGACTAAACAAACAACTAAAGGGAATTAAGTTTACCAAAGCCAGTTTTGAGGTAAAGGTAGTATCCCAAGCCAAGGACAACCACAAGGCTTTCTTAAGATATGTCTGAAATCTAAAAGGCAGTGCACAACAGTGTGTACAACTTGTTGTTAATTCAGTCACTTACATGGAGCAGGAAGACGCATCAGATCTGCTAGCTGACAAAGTCAGCTTCACTTTTAATATCTCTCTCCCCTCTAGCCGCTACCCAAGTAATATCGTCAAAAGTAACTCGACAACTATCACTATGGTGTAGGTCATATAAGTACTCTCTAAGGCTAAGAACACTGCATTGATGGGGCCCGATAATATCTCAGCATGTCTCATAAATAGTGTGAAGCATGTCCTGTCTGGATCACTGGAGTGACTATTCAATCATAGCCCTCAGACAGGCTTTGGCCACATGAATGTAAGACTGCAACGGTCATCCCTCTCCACAAGGGTGGTCCATCAGTGTACCCTGCAAACTACATACCCATAAGTCTGACTAGTCTCACATGCAAAGCTATGAAATGAATTATCATGGATATGATTATAATTACATGAGACTTCAGATACTGGATCCAACCCACTTTGGCTTTGTCAAAGGCAGATCATGCCTACACAACCTGATGGACTTACAAGGCAATGGATGAGGGCAAAATTGTGCATACTACCTACCTTGACCTAGCTAAGGCATTTGATGCAATACTTTACTCAGGAATTGTAAACAAACTGGATAGCCAGCTGGCTCTTAGATAGGACCCAAGAAGTTAGGATGGGTAGACCACCTCCACAAAGAGGCTAGTCACTACTGAAGTCCCTCAGGACTCTGTGCTGGGTCTGCTCCTTTTTGGCATTTATTCTCAGAAGTCAAAGCCAATGTTAAAGGCCTCTGGCTGGCCAAGTTTACGGATAACTGCAAACTAGGAACAGTCAAAAAATCTCTCCAAGACACTAGTATCCTACAGGAAGGACTAACACAGACAAATGACTGGTGCCAAAGCCACAGCTTAAAACTCAGTGCCAAGAAGTACATAATAGTAACCTTTAGGAAGTTACCCACCCTAGGAAATTACTAATAACACACCCCTAAGACTGGACCCAGAAGTCAGGGATTTGGTGACATTTGTATATAATAACATGGCTTTCAACCAACATGTGTCTAAAGTAGTAAGGAAATCATTTTATATTGCCCAACTAGTAAGCAAGGGCATGGCATCTAAGTCCAAGAAGGTCATCATTTCTCTGTATTTGGCCCTCATCAGACCCATCAATGAGTATAGCACCCCCTTCAGTCTGTACCTGAACAGGGACTTGCAACAACTGAAATATCCATAGAGGTTCCTCACAAAAAGAATGCAGGGTGTGACCATATCCTATGCAGATCATCTCAAAGCCCAGTCTCTATATTTGGTTTCCTACAGACTGTTGAGAGGCGATCTGTGTCTGGCATACAAGACATCCATGTATCCTTCTCTGATGGACCTTTTGCATTCCCACAAAAGCAATAGCATCAGAACTACTCAATCTAGGGACTTGAACCTTGCTTGTGACATCAACGGGACATGTTGGAGGGACAGTAAAGTGACTCAGAAGTCACCCATATGAAGGAGAGGGAGGGCTTAGTACTCATTTGCATGCCCACTTTCAGGGTAATTTGCATGGGAACATGAGATTTAACAAGTAGAAGGAGGGGTTGAGTCTTAATTTGCATGCTCATTTTCAGGCTAATTAGTGTCCCACTGTAGGTAAAGTAATCCAGGGTTTGCTGTACAGCCAATCTACTGAGAACTTAGTACAGTAATTAGTCCTCAAATCTAACAAAATCTGAAATGTAACACAAAGAAATCAAAACTGCAAACTTATCACAATATAGGAATGTAATATAAGTGTAAATGTATTAAATAATCTCCTTCATTCTGTGGCTTCATCAGGTCCATTTTGATAAAATGCTTCCGATATACAGGTATATGCAAAATCAGGGAGTGCCTTTTCATTCAGAGATCAGATTTTAATAGTCCGTAGGTACTCCATGGTAACACCATATCTAATATCTAATATAGGCCTTGAGCACAATGGTATGTCAGACCTTTTTATTATTATTATTCAATTCCTCAAGGAGCTGCTGATAAAGACATCTAGGAAAGACTCTTACTGGCCTTAAGCAAATGACCAAACATTTCTTATATTTTGATAAGATGACCAAATAGAGAAAATGCTATTGTCATTGTTATTCAGTTCCTAAAACTTTCCCTGTATTTTGAAGGGATTTAAGGTTTCTCTGGTCACTACCTGTATAATTAATCATTTAGAAGTTACAGCAGATTGCTGTTATAGCTTGGTGTGATTACTTCTGGTGTAATGGAATGAGTATCTTGATTTTATCATCACCTTGTGCATCAAATCCTTTCTTCAAGGCAGGAGTCTCCGAGGAATCTTTTAATAAAGATTTTTTTAAGATGGAAAACCCTCATGAGTCAAAGAAAAAATGAATGTGACAGATAAATGAGGCTAGTACATCAAGGCATGTAATAGGCATCCTTATGGATTACAGGTTCAGAATACAAGTAGTAGAATGAAGCCTTGAAACCAAGGACAGGAGTACATCATAATCGAATTACTGAACTGCACATCAGGACCACGCCCTACAAGTATTGCAACTATCCTCTCTGCTTACTATACAAGGAAAACTTGACCTAAAGATGTTAGTTTGCCTATACAAATTGAGTGGCCTCCTCACATTCTTCTGTGGGTGGGCTGTTAGGCTGGATGATATAATCTGTCAGACAGCTGAAAGAACATAGGATCATAGGATTCATAGGAGTTACTAGGCTAATGACCCTAGAACCCAAACAATCCTAGCCAAGTTTTACCCTTATTTCCATGATCAGCACCTAACCCCTGAGGTGAACTTATGGTTACCCATCCAATCGTCCAGATTGCGTTTGAAGAGGGCCAATGAGGTGCTCTGCTTGACATGAAGCAGGAATCTGTTCCAAAGGTGTGGTAACATGCCCAGTAGATTAAATGCAGTGAATATGTCTGTTGGTAGAAATGCTGCCTTTTTTCACTAGATATCTTATCTTGATAGAAAGCATAGTATTCAAGCCCAAGCTTGATGTCAAAGAGGCTGGTATGCCACTTTTAATGCACAAACCTCCATCCCAGCCTTCTAAGTGGATGGACCTTGGCTGCAGTCTACAGTTCATGTTGGGCCAGACAGATGGGGTGTACAAGAGGTGAGACAAGCAAGTAGAAGATGGAGTTCACAGCAATATTATAG
>NC_056743.1:1289112338-1289132338 GCF_019279795.1 Protopterus annectens | reverse complement strand
CTGTTTCAAAAGTCGACCAAGTTCAAGAGGCAGGATCTGCCCTTGACAAAGCCAAATTGGGTAGGATCCAGTGTCTGTAGGTCCCCAATGTCTTTATTTATGAGTTCCATTATGATCCTCTCCATAGCTTTGCAGACAAGGCTCGTCAAGCTTATGGGGTGGTAATTTCCAGGGTCCGTAGAAGCACCGCCTTTGTGGAGTGGGACCACAGTTGCCGTACTCCATTCTTTGGGCACGATCCTGTAGTAAGGCTAAGATTAAACAGCAGCCTTATGTGTGGGTTTAGTTCCTCATTGAGTTCATGTAGCACACAGCCAGGGACACCGTCCGGTCCCATTGATGCTATGTTTTTTGCTTTAGAGAGAGCAGCTCTCACCTGGGCATCTGAGATGTTTGGGTGGCTAGACTCTGGTGGGATAGATATTTCTCCATTTGGGGGGGGAGGGAGAAATTTGCACTGAACCTGTCTGCCAGTATGTTGGCAATGTCTGTGGGTTCAGTGATTTTTTTATCATTTTGGACTAATTCTGAGCATATCTGGGAGTTTCCACCCAGGTTTCTAACATAGCTAAAGAAGGCTTTATGATTGTCTTTTGTGTCATTAGCGATTTTTCTCTCAAAGTTGGCCTTGGATGATTTTATGAGTGATCGTAGTTTTTGCTAGTATTGATCAGAGATGCCTTCCCATTTAGGGATTTTGCTCTGTCATGTAGTAGCTTTCTCCTCTTGTTGTAGAGTTTGTTTATGGCTGGAGTCCACCAGACCGGCGCCTGCCTTTGGTGGAAAGGGTCTTGATTTTATTAGGGATTGCTTGATCCATACATTCCTGGAGGTGCTCGTGAAGGCATTTGTAAGGGTTTCAGCAGCGTGGGTTGTGGTTTCCACTGGCTCAGGGGCCTTGAAGGATACCACTCCAGTCTTAAGAAGTGTGAAGTTTGCTTTTGAGAAGTTCTTCACTGTGGTCTTTTGCTGGGGTGGGGGCAGGATGTGGATCTCCAGTGAGATTAATTTATGGTCTGATCTCACCAATGAGGGATATACTTCCGGTGTGGAGCATTTTGTCCCCATGTTTGTGATGATCAGGTCTAGTATATTTTCTCCTCTTGTGGGAATGGTGACTAGTTGTTCCATAGCATTTGAGTTTATGAACTCAAGGAACCTTTGGGCTAGGGTATTGGGGCTTGAGTAATGTTCCCAGTCTATGTTTGGGTAGTTGAAGTCACCCAATATGATGGTGTTTGGAGAGACATTCATACTCTCCAGTGTCTTCAGGAAGGCTGTGTGGGTTTCATGGGTTTGAGAAGGTGGTCTGTAGCATGTTACAAACTGTAGGGCAGTTTTACCTATGGTTAATTACACCTGGATGGTCTCTGATGCTTCGTGCGTTGCCACTAACCTGGAGGTGTGGGTATCCTTTATGAATATGGATACTCCCCCTCCTTTTGTGGTTCGGTCTGGATTTTGGGGCCGGAACGCATGATATGAGGTATAACCTGATAGTGCTGGGGTGCTCTCAGGAGCCTTGAACCAGGTTTCAGTCACAGCACAGACATCGATGTTCTCCATACTGAGGAGGGCTTCGAGGGCGTGCATCTTGAGGTTTAGACTTCTGGCACTGAGCAGTATTACCCTTAGTTTTTCTCCATTTTTGTTTTCTAGGGCGGTAGGTTTATCATTTGAGCCTTGCCTAAAAAAGGCACTATGGGGTGGCAAGAGCCTTTGCCAATATCCGAAACCCAGGGTGACAGGTGCAAGCCGTCCCTTGAAGCAGCGTGGCTTGTCAAGCATGTCATCCCAGGCAGACAGACATTGATCCCCTTAGAATGACACCAGTAATTAAGCCAATTATTAAAGCTGATCATTTTGTCTCTGTATTGTGGCATCATTCTTGGTGAGGGTAGGATACTGCTCAGGGTCAGGGTCATACCGGCCTGGGCTACATAATCTGAGAGCTCCTCTATGTCTCTTTTCATGTAGTCCAGGGAGGTATCGTCTCAGGTCGCTCACACCGGCATGGACAATGACTGAGTCATACTTGTACTTGCTGTGGAGTGACCTGAGTGCTTGTGTTATGTGTCGGATTCTAGCGCCTGACAGGCAGCTTACTGTGATCTTTTCCTTGTTCAGTCTGGTGAGTGGGACGTCAGTGTGTCTGACTATGGAGTCACCTATAACAAGTGTGTCTGGCATTGTGTTTGGCCTTAAGGGCTGTGACTGTTTAGCACACTGACTTTGAGAACTATGTGTTGCATGTCTTATGTCTTGAGGTGGCAGTTGCTTGGGTGTCTGCTTTGGAGGCCTCTGTAGTTTTGGTAGATTTTTGATCAGTGCCTCCGAGTATGTCTTTGTGTGTTTATGTGTTTGTTTTGCAGTTGTGATAATTCTATGTGAAACTGGGTTTGTGGTGTGCGTGGTTTCCTTCTCCTCCTGTCTGGTCTTGCCAGTCCTGAGTTGAGAGAGCTCAGCCTCCAGTATGGCTATATAGTTGCATCTCTCACATGTATTTGTGTTTTGTGGGAGAAGGAGTGGGTTGTCTGTGTACATGAGGCAATTGTAACATTGCCTCAAGATGCCCAGATTCACCAGCTGAACAGGAGAGGACGCTAGCAACTGACCCTTCGACATGCTAGAAAAAGTGAAAAGTTTGCTGTGTAACTGAGTCAGAAGGGACCTATAGGGAAATGGGTACTCAAGGGGATTCTAGGCTAATGTAGTACTTTGTTTAGTATACAAGTACTTTACCTATATAAAAATGCTTTAGGAGCAAGTGCTGAGCTTTACCTATATAAAAATGCTTTAGGAGCAAGTGCTGAGCTTTTGAGATAGAGAATAGACTGTTTAGATTGCAAGTAGAGAAGTTCTAAGGGAAAAATTGAAAAGCAGACTTTACGGAGCCAGAAATAGTTTAACCTTGTTTAACCGGCTGCCCGATGGTGCTCTATGGGCAACTCGCTAAATCACGCAAAGCGCTAAAGCGGGCTTTATAGCAGGGGGTTGAAAAGAGCTAGGAATTGACCCAAAATGGCCAATAGACTACAAGTTTCTGGCTGGAACCACTGCTCTAGGGACACATAGGCTGCTCAGTGCTCCCCACTCCCACTGGTGAACAAAGAAGCTTCCCTTTATCCAAATAAGGATATGGAATAGCACAGGAACCAAGCCAAAGCCCAGAGATCAGCAGACTCTGAAGACTGGACTATTCTAGTTCAGTAAGGCGGGAAAACAAGATTTTTTTTTTTTTTTGCAGAAAACAGAGGAAAAACAGACAGTAAATGCTATAAATACTTTTAAACGGCTAGCGCACTTGAGTGTGTTAGCCTACAGGTAAAATTAAACAACAAATAATCAACACAAAAACAGTTTAAATAGAATGCAGAGCTGGGTGTTTTATTTTGTCACTGAACTGACTAAATACTTTTGACAATGCTGTCTATAATGGTTTGTGAGAAAAATTACAGAGGAAACCCGACAGAAGCCATAAAGAGGCAGCTGTAAGGATGTACTGGGTAAGGTGTTAGTAAGCTGTTACCTAGGTCCTGTGTTTGGTATATATGGGGGTGTAAGGCAGGAGTGATGTGTGAGCTCCCACCACTACATGTGATATGTAGATAACCTTATTATAAAAAAAAAAAGAAAAAAATATGTCTGTATGGAAAGAAACATGAGCAATATTCAAGAGTGGTATTTAGTGCAGTACATATGTGGAAGATATATATCTTAGTAAAGAATTGCAAATGGGGAGTAATGAGAGTATGGGAAGATTTATTAAACAGTTTAACTCAGGCATTCAAAAACTATAAAAGGTACAAAAGCAAGGATTTGATCAGAACCCAAAGAACTGGTTGAAATACTAGTTAACAGAAAGAACCCCCAAACAGGGGCTATCAAAACAGAGGAAGGCGGCTTCACTGAAAGGATGCCACAAAGATCAGTACCAGGCCCAATACTATTCTCACTATTCATAAACAATAGCATTAACATCGTAGCCCCAAAACATAAAACTTTATATAGTTTTACATATCAGATAATTTTACACACATATTTCGTTTCTATCCAAGGGAATATAAAATAATCTGCAGAACTACTACCACTAGATAGCAACTATTTGACTAACAGTAATTGTAGGAAAAATGGAAACTCACTAGGGACAAACCTGTTACATTAAAAATAGCTCCAAAATACCCCCCCCCCCCACAAAAAAAATACAAAAAAAACAAACAAACTGTGCACCATTACAAATATCTAGGCTTCAACATTACCCTAACTTAAATTGTAAACTCCACACCAAGACCATTACTACTAAAGTCAACACTTAGCTTAAAACAGCCTTTACCATTTTACATAATCTTACCCATGAAGCATGCAGGACTATAGCTAAAAAATGTCTTAATACCCAGAGTAGAATATAGCTTCCCCATAATCTCACTGCATTCAGCATATAATACTCATTTCTTCCAGACCACTTTAAATAGTCTAAGTAGATTCATAAATCTTGCCTTTTACTAGAGCTCTATTGCATCATCCTCCAAGAGGCCAGCTGCATGTCACCTGTGGCATGCTCTTCCAAATGTCAACCCTTACCTATACAATTGCTGTCCTTCACTAGAAAGCAAACTGGTCATCAAAACTTCTCCTTACTCACTAAGAAACCATGAAAATAACACACTCAGATTATAGTACCCCCTTTCAGGCTGGATACACGTGAAAATGCATTCTCTAAAATGATACCATCTTTCGCTTAGAGCATCCTTTAAAGCTACTTGAAGTGAGCACTTATATAGTGAGATTAAATGTTCTTGTTTTTTACAAGCAAGTTAAATCTACTAGTCTAAGTCTACTTTATGGCCCAACATGGAGACATACTTTTCATATAGTTTTCAGCTTTAAACTCTATCTTTACCCCAAATTACTGTATTCCTAATATAACCCCTACTAAGGCTTTTGTTCTCCTTAGGTTAGATTCCTATATATTTAAGTATTACTGCTTCTTATAACTGTTTGTTGTGTATATTACTTTCAGATGTTATTGCACCATTCCATTAAATGATTGCACTGTTTCATAATGCTATTAATTTTGCTGTAACTAACTATGTTAGTCATCATATTAATCAATCATAGATTCCCAGGTAAGTACAAGGCAATCTGTCTGCACACCATTTCAAAATAGCCAAAAACCTATTCAAAATGTCCTTACTTCAAGGAGGGCAAGAAGTGATAGACTGGGAGAGAAATTGAGACTGCCCATCCAATTATCTAGGTTTACTTTGAAGATGGCAAGGGTGCTACACTGCTTGATATGTAGTGGAAGTCTGTTCCAGAGGTGAGGGATATGTTGGGATATGAATTTATCATGCCAATGTGTTCTATTTATCTTCTGATGAAGGTTTAGTTTTTTTAACTGAGTATTTGATGTACCATTAGTTCTGTGAAGGAATAGGAGATCCAATGGTGATGGATCTTTCATGGTACAGAAAGGCTAGATATAGACCTCCATGGAGTACAGAGGAAGGGCTGCCACTCTGTCCTGATAACTAAGATTTTTGAGGTCTGAACTTTACAGGTCATGAATATCTGAGATCTGTCAACTTCTGTGATGTGTGATACTGTAGCAAGGGTGGGGCAAATGGGGCATGTGCCCCTGGGTGCAAGGTGTTAGAGGGCTCAATCCTGAAGTGCTGTTCCTGTATTCTTCTTTCTGTACTGACATTTCTGAATGCCAGTACAGAAAGTAACTTGCAAACTTCTTTTTTTCTGCTGTTCCAATGAAGTGCTGGGGCAGGGAGGAGGCGTGTATCTGAGAGGGAGCATGTGCTCCAGAGTGTCATGAGCAGTCTGTCTGAACTGCATTTTTTTTTTTTGCTCTTCCAATGAAGAGCTGTGGCAGGAACTGTGCATGTGTCATGGAGGAGGTGTGTGTGCCTTTTTTGGGCTCTTCCAGTGAATAACTGCAGTAGGGAGGGGGCATGAGCCTTGGAGGTGGCATGTTCGGTGGGCAGACTGCTAACAGAAGTCATTTGGGGTAGTTATTTTTTTGCTTGTCCAGTAAGAGCTGTGATATGGAGAGGATATGTGTCTTGGAAGGGGGTTTCTGGGAATGGGCGTACATTCCAGACTGCTGTAAATAGTCTATCAGAGCTTCCCTTTTTTTTTTTTTTTTTTTTTTTGGCCTTTCTATCTGAGCAAGTTGATGGGCTACTAGTTCAGTGACTGGCCCAGTGCACTGGTTGAGCCAGATAAAAGGTTTTCCAAAGAACTGTGGTGACATGATGGTCAAATGATAAGGAATTATCAACAAGAGTACCCAGATCCCTTACAACAATGTGTGACTGGAGGGGTGCATCTCTTGCACAGTAAGTGAAACTGTTTTGTTTACCAAAAGTGAACTAGCTATTCTAGATTCTTTTTTTTTTTTTTACATTTAATTTGAGACCATTGTCCTTTCACCAGTTGTTAACATGGTCTAAGTCATGTTGGAGCAATTATGAGTGAGTTGAAGGTCAAACAACAACATCCAATTTATAGTCATCTGCAAACCTAGTTAACCATAGGCCAGAAGTACTGGCCTGGAGGTTCGACAAATATATGCCAAATAGGAGAGACCCCAAAACTGAGCCCTGTGGTAGAATACTGGTAACTGTTTTGCTTTCAGAAGTGTCACTCTTCTAACAACATGGGTGCTGTCAGACAGCTAGTTAGCTATCCATTGCACAATAGAAGGATTTGTATTCAGATTTGCACATCTATCAATAATGCTTGCATGGGGAATGTTGCCTATAATTATTGGTTCTGTGTTTATTTTGCTGTATCCAAGGTTGTGACTGAAAAGGGTCTCTGGACTAGTTCGCCTATCTGGTTAACAAATTGCAAATAAGTAAATAATTGGAATGGACTCCCAGAACAGTCAGTGGAATAACTAACTACAATTTATTTACTGTATTATTGTATTTATTTATTTAGTTAGATTTGTTAACTGGAAGAGTCCAGCTGGGTTGATTGCCCATTTTTGGTGGAGGCCCAGGAAGAAAAGCTCCACTGAAGTAATATACATCTACTTAATAGTCAGAAATGTATACAAAGTAATGAGCCTATACAGGATAAACAGCATACAGAAGATAAATTGACAACTACAAGACAGATTATATATATGAGATGAGATAATTGCTAATTAACTTGGCTAACAGTATTATATACACTATGAGGGAGCAGTTAAAATGTTTGCAGCATTTATACTAAGAGAGTTTTTTTAACAATGTCTAGATGAATAGTGCAAAGGAGGGAAGTCATGAGAGAGGAGGGAAGTATGGAGGATATTAAGAAGGTAATGGAGAAAGTATGGGTGAAAGTAAAATAAATTGGTGGAGAGGGGGATGAGTGTACTGAAATACATGCTTAGCCTAGTGTAGAACAAGAATAGAGACATGTAATGATTGGAAAATCTTTCAGAGTGACTTTAAATTGGTGGAAGCAGGGAACTGACCTGATAGGTGTGGGATGGAGTTCCATGATTTGGCAATAGAGTAAGAGTACAGCCCATGTCTGGCAGATTTAGTTTGTGGACAGTGAGAAGTTTTTGGTCATTGGATCGTAGTGGTCAGTTAGGGAAATAAGTGTGAAGAATGTTGTTTACTGCAGGGCAGAGAGATGAGTAGCTTTTTATATTTTAAGTAGTGAGGTTGTTCTAGCTATTTTAGACTTTTGAGGTTAGTACAGTGATGGGTTCCTAAAAGAGAATATCTGCACATTTGGCAGTTTTAGTATAGCATTGTTCAGGTTTTGCTCTTTCTGAAGATGGGAGATTTATGAGGGTTGGAGAACCATAGACAAGTGATGGGAGAAGGTAAGTAGAGGCAGGTGTGCTACGAGTTGTACTAGTTTGTGCTACAAATTGTACTGGTGAGGAACTTATCTGCCCTAGAGAGCATACCAACATGCCTAGTTTTGGATTTGTTTTTAATAAAGCTTTGTATTTGCAGGTCAAAATTGAGGTTGTCATCTACTATCTTTCCTTGGAGTTTGGTGTAACATATGTTTTCAATGATAATATTATTAAGGAAGAATATTTTTAAATTTGACTTTTTATAAGAGAAAGATTTGTGGAGAAAAGGTTAATAATCTGTGTTTTTTTGAAGGGGGAGAAATGAGCTTGAGCTGTGAGCTACAGAGCCATTTTTTTATGGCTGTGAAAGCTTCTTGAGTGATTTGTTGCAAATGTGCTAGGTTATCTGATGAACATATGAGTGTTGAGTCATCAGAGTATTGTAATAGTGAGTCATGCTAAGTGGATGTGTGGAGTGTATTAGTAAAAATATTAAAGAGGAGGAGATTGAGGTTGGAACCCTGTGGTACGCTGGTTGT
This sequence comes from Protopterus annectens, assembly GCF_019279795.1. Lineage (NCBI taxonomy): Eukaryota > Metazoa > Chordata > Ceratodontiformes > Protopteridae > Protopterus > Protopterus annectens. The sequence continues at coordinate 1,289,123,983 of NC_056743.1, read as the reverse complement.
AACTGGGAGGTAGAGAGAGAGTATGGTGTGCCATTTTACTGACTGATCTCTGTGAGTCAAATAGCTTTTAAAAAAAAAATCACCTTTATTGAATTATCACTTGAGACATAGGGAACCTTACATTTATATAAAAGTAATCAAGCCATATTAACAAGTTCATATTCACAAACATTATACATCACATTTTTATTTTATTTATTTTACATTTGTTAACTGGGTTAGTCTGGCTGAGCTTTTGGCTCATTTTCAGCAGAGACCCGAGGAGAAAAGCTTCTCAGGACTACATTGTTCTAGACAATATAATCAATCCAACATTACATAAATTGTTCATTTCCTGCCTTCTCTTAAACCTCATTCCTACTCTGAAATATTTTATGCATGTATTGTGTGCACAATTTCAATTTTTTCTATGTAATTTACTCCTACCCTTTTCTAAAGATCCTACTTCATGTTCTTTTATCTCTGTTACAATATTCATTACTTCAAGTATGGTTGGTTTAGAATTTGATTTCCATTTTCTAGTAATTGCTTTTTTGACAGCCACCAGAATTAAACTTAACAAGGATTTACTTTGTCTGTGCAATTCAGATCCCGTATCCCAGCTCAAAAAACAATTTCCTTAGTTATACTCATTTGCTCACTCAGTATTCGTAACAGAGTACTCTGTAGAGAATTTTTAAAGTTTACCAACTCATTATACTCTGAGAACAAATGCTCTCAGGAAACCCTTTCTTCCCCATTATACCTCCATTTGCCATCTACTCAAGGAAAAATTCTTTGGAGTCTGCTTGGGGTATAAAAGTACCTAAGTAAGCACTTCCAGGCAAAAATCCTAAATATTCTAGACTTTGCTGCATATTTGGGAGCCATACACATGTCTCCCAGTGTTTCTTGGTAAATTGCTTATGTAATCTCTCTTCCAAATCTTTTCTGATTTTCTCTGATTGATTCCTGTATTTATTATAGAAATAACCCACGCCTGGGTGTGGGTAATGCTGGATTTACCCACGGTTGGCGTGGTTTGGTCCCGAGGCGCCCGAGGGACCAAACAAAGCCAACCGTGGGTAAATACAGCATTACCCACACCCAGAAGTGGGTTATTGCTATTATACCATGACATTATTTAAGAAAAGAAACTATTACTTTTCTTAAATAATGGCATAGTATAATGCCTGTTTACTGCCCTTCGGCAGATGTCTGGCATCCGGCAGTTCTGATGTACTGCGCTGCGCAGTACATCAGAGTTGTAGCAAACGGAGAAAGCAAGATCTCCGTTGCATTTTTATTAGCTATGTTAAATGGGTTTAACATAGCGAGACAGTAAAATAAGCAACGGAGATGTCCGTTGCTTATTTTAAAACTGTCTCGCTATGTTAAACCCATTTAACATAGCGAATAAAAAGCAACGGATATCTTGCTTTCTCCGTTGCTTTTAAACCTGTCTCGCTATGTTAAATGGGTTTAGCATGGCGAGACAGCTAAAATAAGCAACGGAGATCTCCGCTGCTTATTTAAAGGTCTCGCTATGTTAAACCCATTTAACATAGCGAGACAGTGTTTTAAAAGTAGAGTTATACTAATGGAAAAAAGTCTGGGCGACCGGACCTTTTTCCATTAGTATAACTCGATTTACAATGTGCACGCTGGCCAATCAGCGTGCACGTTTTGGGGGGGGGGGGTCATGGTATAATGTGTAATATTTTATACACCTTATTAGTTATTCAGTTTCTCTTCTAGATTCAACTAAAAACTCAATCAGTGCAGGTCTTTCACTTAGGGATTCCCCTATCTACTTTTCTTTGCATATACTTTGATATCTATCCATGATAGGGAAGGCAATCTCTATTCTGCAGTCCAAATGTTTTCTTGGCCTCTTACCATTCTATTACATTTCCCTCTCTAAGTATTTGTTTCAAATACCTTGGTTCCTTTGCTAACTTCCTCCAGTAAATTCCAGCCCCTCTTGCCCTAATTGCAGTCATCCCTATTGGCAGAATCTCCTTTCTCCATTCCCATGCTGGTGTAGTTCTTAGTATACGTTCTGCTCTTTATGACTATAATAGTCTGCATGACTGTTGTTATTCTCCTTAAGAACACTCTTTATTTCTTGACTCACCCCCTGCTTCATCATCGTCTGTTCCCACTTTGAGTTGTAGCTTTCTTCTTGTATTATGTATAAGAGCCTTAATGTGTAACTTTAAAATACCCCTTTAAATCAGGTAATCCTAAACCTCCCTGTCCTGTTGCAAGGATCAACTTGTCCCACTTGACACTTGTTCTCTTCACCTTGCAGAGAAAACCCTTCATCTCTTTATTAATTACTTTCCTCTAGTTGATAAAAATATGCACAAACTGTGTATAAAACTAAAGGGAATACAAACATTTTTACTGTTTGTTACCGTGCTATCTATGGTATGTCCATATGCAAGAGTTTCAGGTTTTTCAGTTTTTGTATTATCTTCTGTTTAGTTTCTTCCCACAAATCCTTAGCTGCCATAACAGTGTTCTTTTTAACCATAGTCCTAAATATGTCTTTTATCATGTCCCCATGAATACAGGTATTGCTGAATCAGTTCGTGTGTAGGTACATTGTGTACAACTACAGCCTCTGTTTTATCTTTGTTAATTTTATATAAAAAAAAAAAACAGAAATGTCTCAGAATGTTCCATAACCATGAGATGTCCTTTTCTGGTTTTATCAGGTACAAAATAATATTATCTAAAAATAAACTTATCTTGAATACCATACTAATTATATTGTTAACTTTCTTAGTTTCTTATTTTCTTTGCCAATGGTTCTAAACACAGCACAGATAACAACAATGATAGTGGATACCCCTGCCTAACTCCTCTGTTCAGACATAACTTATAAGACAGGAACCCTCCCACTTTGATTTTGCCACTGATCCCTCATATATCCTCCTAATTAATTTATTATTGCATTAGGAAATACAAATGCTTCCATTGGCCCACACATAAAATCCCAGTTTACTCTTACAAAAGCTTTCTCTGCATCAAGATCCACAAACAACAGTGGCATTTTCTTACATTCTACTTTCCTCTGTATCCTCATTGTTGTGGAACATTCTATTAATGTTGTCAAATGTTTGCCTCCCCTCCACAAAACCACATCTATCCATCCACAACCCTTTTTTCCCAGTTTTGCACATGGGGTCGGAGTGTCACTTCAACAGTGATAATCATCTAGAGCAAAGGTTTACATTACCAGGTTTGATCCAAAACTTTGGTTCATATGTGTTTATTATGCTAACAACCACAAGTGCCATTTTAAGCCTAGCCATGCATCCCAAATTTTTGACAAGTTCTGGTTCCATTGATAAGTATAAGCAGGGGCTTGGCAGATGAAACATTTACAAGTAGGGGCCTGGGAGATGAACCAGTTACAGGGTGACTGTGTCCATTAGAAACATAAGTGCCAAACCAGGGATGAATTTCCTGTTCCGTATCCAACTGTCCAAGTTACACTTTAATTGGGTTAGGGAGAAACTCTGCTTCACATGGATGGAGAGCCTGTTCCAGAGAAGGGGTAGTCTTTGGAATATATACTTGTCTCTCCAGCAGGTCCTACTTATATCACAGGCAAGGGTTAAATCTTTAGAATGGGTAATTTTGGTGCTGTTTGCTTTGCAGATATACAGGTGATCCGTCAGAGTGGGGTCTGACAATGCCTTGTATGACAGGCATAGATCTCACTTCAACAGCCTGTAGGAGACAGAATACAGGGACAGGGCCTTGAGGCGGACTGCATAGGATACAATGCTTATGTGCTGTATTCATTTACTGAGGAACCTCTCTGGAGATTCTACATGTTAGATATGCCTTGTTAACTACATACCAAAGGGTGCATAGTACTCAATGATAGCTCTGATGAATGCCAAATACAGAGGAACAATGATTTCCTTAGACCTAGATGCCATACCTTTGTTTATAAGTTGCACAACATAGAATGATTTCCTGACTACTGGAGATACATTATGGTCAAAGGCTAGATTACTGTCTATATGTGTCCCCAAGTCCCAGACTACTGGGTCAGCTCTTGGGAGTTTGTTGTCAATATGATAGTTAACAAGGGTTGATGATTTCTCCAAGGAGACTATAATGCATATCTTGGCATTTAGTTTTAATCTATGATTCTGACACCAGTTGTCTTTCTGTGTCAGCCTTTCCTGGAGAACATTTGTGTCAGTGGGGAATTCAATGACAGCTCCTAATTTGCAATCATCTCTAAAGTGTGTCAGCCAGAGGCCACTGACATTGGCCTTGACTTCAGAGAAGTAAATGCCAAAAAAGGGTGGTCCCAAGACCAATCCCTGAGGGACTCTGCATGTGACTGGCCTCTTTGTAGAGGTGGACTCTGCAATTCTAACATCATGGGTCCTTTCTATGAGCCAGCTGGCTATCCACAGGTGACATAAGGGTTTGTACCTAACTTCTTGAGTTTGTCAACAATGCCAGAGTGGGGATTGTATCAAATGCTTTGGCCAGGTCAAGGTATGCAGTGTGAACTATTTTATCCTCATCCATTGCTTTAGTGACCTTCTCAAATAAGTCCACTGGGTTAGTTTGGCATGACCTGCCCTTGAAAAAAACAAATTGGGTTGGGTCCTCTGTCTCGATGTTTCCTATGTCATTATTGATTATTTCCATGATAATTCTTTCCATGGCTTTGCATACAATACTAGTGATATTTATGACTCTGTAGTTTCCAGGTTCTGTAGATGGCTCACCTTTGTGCAGAGGGATGACTGTTGCTATTCTCCATTCATGAGGCATGAAGCCTGTTTGGAAGCTACAGTTAAACAGCAGTTCCAGAGGGCCAGATAGGTCATTTTTGCATACTATTTAGAAGGCTTCCTGGGATATTTTCTAGGACCATTGATGTAGTCTTCTTGGCCTTAGAGAGAGCATTAAGGATGTGTTCCCTAGTGATAGCAAGGTGAATTATATTTGATGGTATTTCCTAAGGGAATGTTGAAGGGGAGAGATGGGTAAAGTTGGAGATGAATTTGTTGGCCAGTAGGTTTGCTATATCTTTGAGCTCAGTATAGGTGGCTCCATTAACCATGGGCTCTGCACACAACTATGCATTACCTTTGAGGTTGCAGACATAGTTAAAGAATGCCTTCTGGTTGTTCTTGGCTGGGGAGGCCAAATGTACCTCAAATTTGGTTTCATTAGACTTTATTTGTCCTCTGAGTTTGTTTAGTTTGATGGGAGTGCTTTTCTCCTACTGGGTGCTGTATCTCCTAATTTTTGCCATAATTTATTCCTTCTTTATACAGCCTATTGATGCTGTGATTCCACCAGGGTAGTTTGTTTTTTGAGTAAGTTCTGTACATCTTCCTGGTATGTACAGCTGCCTTTATGCAGCTATTAACATACTTGTATAGGGTATCTATGAACAGTTCTCTTTTTAAAAGGTAGGTGGGGAATTATGAGTGTCTCATCTTTGGTTTATTACGCTGCATTTTTATCTAAGTAATGATTGGTACATGAAAAAAAAAAAAAAAAATCTTGAAAAAAAACAAAAAAATATCTTTGTTTTTCCATACTTTCCTAACTAGTGTTCCAGAGACCAGATTTTGCTGATCCCTGGGCTTTGTCTTGGTTCCTGTGTTTCTCCATTTTCCTTGTTTGGTCAAGGGGAAGTTTCTTTACTCACCAGTGAGAGTGGGGAGTACTGAGCTGCCTGTTTGTCCTTAGAGGAGTGGTTTAAGGCAGTAACTTGTAGTTTATTGGCGATTTTGGGTCATTTCCTGTCTTTTCCAGCCCCCTGCTATAAAGCGCGCTTTAGCGCGCATTAGCGCAATTTAGCGCGATTTAGCGCGGAGCTGCTACCATTGCACACTAGAACAGCGGCGGTTAATCAGGTTTAAACTATTAGGGCTACCTAAAGTCCACTCTTCAAATTTTCCCTTAAAACTACCTTCCTCAAAGTATACTACTGTTCTATTTAGTGTATCCTATAACTATAAATTATCTCTACTTGACTCCCAAGTAGACTATTCTCTATCTATATAGCCAAGCACTTGCTCCTACAGTACTTATCACCTTGATACAGCACTCTTGTTATAGAAAGTACCCCAAAAAAACAAACCCCATTTCTCGGTCACCCACATCCCCCAGAACCTTTTTTTAAGTTTTTCTGTCTATTCCTTCTAGCATGTCGAGGGATCAGTTGCTAATGTCCTCTCCTGCTCAGCTGGTGAACCTGGGAATATTGAGGCAATGTTACAATTGCCTCATGTACACAGACAAGCCTCTCCTCCTACCACAAAACACAAATACATGCGAGATGCAACTATACGGCCAAACTTGAGGCTGAGCTCTCTCAACATAGGACTGGCAAGACCAGACAGGAGGAGAAGGTAACCACACACACTATAGACCCAGTCTCACATAATACCATCACAACCTCAAATCATACACATAAACACACAAAGACATACTGAGGCTCTGATCAAAAATCTACCAAAACAGCAGAGGCCACCAAAGCAGACACCCAAACAACTACCACCTCAGAACACAACACCTGCAACACATAGACCACACAGTCAGAGTGTCAAGCAGTCACAGCCCTTAAGGCCAAACACAATGCCAGACACACTAGTCATTGGTGACTCCATAGTCAGACACACTGATGTCCTGCTCACCAGACTGAGTAAGGAGAAGGTCACAGTAAGCTGCCTGTCGGGTGCTAGAATCCGCCACATAACGCATGCACTCAGGTCTCTCAACAGCAGGTACAAGTACGACTCAATCATTGTCCACGCTGGTGTAAATGACCTGAGACGTACCTCCCTGGACTACATGAAAATAGACATAGAGGAGCTCTCTGATTATGTAGCCCAAGCAGGTATGACCCTGACCTTGAGCAGTATCCTACCTTCACTAAGAATGATGCCACAATACAGAGATAAGATGATCAGCTTTAACAATTGGCTTAAACTCTGGTGTCATTCAAAGGGGATCCAATGTCTGTCTGCCTGGGATGACATGCTGGACAAGCCACGCTGCTTCGCAAGTGACGGCTTGCACCTGTCACCCCTGGGATTCCGGATTTTGGCAAAGGCTCTTGCCACCCCCATAGTGCCTTTTTTAGGCAAGGCTCAAATTCTAAACCTACCACCCTAGAACACAACAAAGAAAAAAAACTAAGGGTAATGCTGCTCAATGCCAGAAGTCTCAACCTCAAGATGCACGCACTCGAGGCCCTCCTCAGTATGGAGAACATCGATGTCTGTGCTGTGACAGAAACCTGGTTCAAGGCTCCTGAGAGCACCCCAGCACTATCAGGTTTTACCTCATATCATGCGTTCCGGCCCCAAAATCTGGACAATACCAAGAAAGAAGGGGGGGTATCCATATTCATCAAGGACACCCACACCTCAAGATTGGTGGCAACGCACGATGCATCAGAAACCATCCAGGTGCAATTAACCATAGGCAAGACTGCTCTGCAATTTGTAGCATGTTACAGGCCACCCTCGCAAACTCAGGAACCGCACATTGCCTTCCTGAAAACACTGGAGGGGATAAATGTATATCCGAACACCATCATACTAGGTGACTTCAACTACCCTAATATAGACTGGGAACACTACTCAAGCCCAAACACTCTAGCCCAAAAGTTCCTGGAATTCATAAACTCAAATGCCATGGAACAACTAGTCACCATCCCCACAAGAGGAGAAAACATACTTGATCTCATCATCACGAACATGGGAGCACAATGTTCAACACCGGACGTATACCCCTCACTGGTGAGATCAGATCACAAACTAATCTCGCTGGAGGTCCTCATCCCGCCCCCACCCGAAATAAAAAAGACCACAGTAAAGAACTTCTCGAAAGCCGACATCACACTTCTAAAGACTAGTGTGGTCTCCTTTAAGGCCCCCGAGACGGCGGTAAACATTACTCAAACCGCTGAATCACTTACAAATGCCTTCTACCAGCACCTGCAGGGTTGCATGGATCAGGCAATCCCAAGCAAAACAAAGACTCTTTGTGCCAAAGGCAAGCGTCCAGTCTGGTGGACCCCAGCCATAAACAAACTCTACAACAAAAGGAGAAAGCTACTACAAGATAGAGCAAAATCCTTAAAAGGTAAGACACCGCTGATCACTATAAGTAAAAAGCTAAGAGCTCTCATAAAATCATCCAAAGCTAATTTTGAGAAAAAAATAGCTAAGGACTCTAAAGACAACCATAAGGCATTCTTTAGCTATGTCAGAAACCTAGGAGGAAACTCCCAGATATGCTCAGAATTAGTTCAAAATGATGTGAAGATTACTGATCCTACAGACATTGCCAACATACTGGCTGACAGGTTCAGTGCAAACTTCTCCCCCCCCCTAAAGGAGAGATATCTATACCAAATGATTGTAGCCCCCCAAACATCTCTAATGCCCAGGTGAGAACTGCTCTCTCCAAGGCAAAGAACACAGCATCCATGGGACCTGATGGTGTCCCCGGCTGTGTGCTCCACGAACTCAACGAGGAATTAAACCCACAGTTAGGACAGCTGTTTAATCTTAGTCTCACCTCTGGATACGTACCCAGGGAGTGGCGCACAGCGACTGTGGTCCCACTCCACAAAGCCGGTGCCTCCACCGACCCTGGAAATTACCGTCCCATTAGCTTGACAAGCCTTATCTGCAAAGCCATGGAGAGGATCATAATGGATCTCATAAATAAAGACATAGGGAATTTGCAGACTTTGGATCCAACCCAGTTTAGCTTTGTCAAAGGCAGATCATGCCTTTTAAACTTGGTTGACTTTTTCAAAACAGTCACCAAGGCCATTGACGAGGGAAAGGCAGTCCATACAGCCTACCTAGACCTGGCAAAGGCTTTCGATACAGTACCCCACTCGGGTATCATTGAACAACTCATCAACTTAAATGTAAACCCATACATTACAAGATGGGTTGCAAACTGGCTGAGTGACAGAACCCACAGGGTCAGAGTTGCTGGCGCCATGTCAGACTCAAAGCCTGTCACAAGTGGTGTCCCACAGGGCTCAGTCCTGGGCCCACTCTTGTTTGGCATCTACTTTTCTGAAGTACAAGCAAACACAGGAGGGTTATGGCTGACAAAGTTTGCAGATGACTGCAAACTGGGCAATCAGAGTCGAAAACACATCTGACACAGATATCCTTCAGAAGGGTCTCACAGAAACGGATAACTGGTGCCAGAGCCATGGCCTAAAGTTAAATGCCAAGAAATGCATAGTCATACCCTTCGGAAAAAACAAGGTTACCCCTAGCTACCATATAGGTGGCAATCCCCTGATCACAGAAGAAGTTATCAGGGACCTGGGAACCCAGGTTGACAGTAGCCTTTCATTCGACACTCATATTGCTAAAGTAGTTAGGAAGACCTTCTACATTGCCCACCTTATCATGAAGGGATTCACATCTAGATCAACATAGTCTCCCTATACTCATCACTCATCAGACCAATGACTGAGTACAATGCCCCATTCGAATGTATCTGACCCGACACTTGCAGCAGCTGGAGAGGCCACAAAAGTTCCTCACCAAAAGGATAAAGGGTCTCAAAAATCTGTCTTATGCTGCCCGACTGAAAGAACTCCAGTTATATTCAGTTGCTTACCGCTTGCTCAGAGGTGACCTGTGCCTGACATACAAGGCCATGTCAAACCCAGATTTGATGAACATGCTTCATCTCAAAAATCTAGATCCCTCAGAGCCACAAGGGCGGGAGACTTAAACCTCGACACGGTTATTAATAGGACGTGCTGGAGGGATAGATTCATCACCCAAAGACTCCCTATGCTGTGGAACAAAATCCCGGTTTATGTGAGGCAGAGCACCTTGCTGGCCTTGTTCAAGAGGAATCTTGACCAATGGATGGGAGATCGCAAATACACCCCAGGGGTTACCTCAGTGTCACTGCTCGACAGAGGCACAGCAAAATAATGGGCATAGTTTCTCCAAACTAAAGGGGTGGCGTAAGCCACAAAACTTTGGGCTAGGCTTGTAAATGCCCGCGGGCAGATAGCCTAGTATGAACCTATGAACCTATGAAGGTGAAATCGTCATTGGATGTATGTCAAAGTTCTCAATAATTTCTGTTATTGTACTTTGTGGAATAATATGTAAATTCTCTCTGAGTTCCTACTCCTGAATGCATGTCTTCCGTATCAAATATTTTCATATATTTCCTCAGAAATCTAGCTTTTTTTGTTACATTTTCCCTTCTATGCCTCCCAGATACATCCTCATTGTTGCAAATGAAATTCCAATCCCTACCTATAAATAATATTCCCTGCTGAAAGCTGATTATTTCTCCACAATTTTTAAGCTCTACAATTGCAGTTTTAGGTGAAATATAAATACATGCAAGTGTAATCCTCATCCCTTGCTCCTCCCTACCATTATTATCTTTTTTTCCTATCTTTTATCAGTATTGGTGCTCTTGTTGCAATGAATATAAGTTCTGTTCTTTTCCTTTGTCCCTGATATTCTGCTGAATATCATCCTGCAATCCTTTCTTTATCAAATTCTCATGCTCATTTATTTCCAAATGTGCCTTCTGTAGCATTGCTATTTGTACTTTGCATGTCTTAATATAATTAAATATTCTTTTTTTGTCTATACCTGCAAGACCATTCACATTCAATGATAATATGGAAAGTATTGCCATTATGATAAAATGTCTTTATTCCCACCTATTGTATATATGACAGCTTTTTTTCTTAATGTGTATTTCCTAATTTTTTGATATACACACCCACTAATGATTGGCCAGTTGATTCTTTATATGTTTTTTTTTATTATCAACATTGGAATTGTATCACATTTTGCAATAATTTTTGTTTTAATATAAATCCTCAAAAAAAAAAAAAAAAAAAAAAAACCCCCCTAAAACCTGTTAATTTAATACAAACACACAAAACTATGTACATCTTCAAATAATGAAGTTTAACCTCCTGAAAGGAACAGTTGTCCCAGACTGCAAACAAAGGCCTAAACTAACCTAAAATTTAGGTTATCCATCCTAAAATTAATGTTATTGCCTGTGCTTCTACTTACTCTAATTGGTGCCTGTTCTTTTTATTTTTATTCCTCTTCCAGATGTGAAAAACAATTTGCATGCATTCAGGAAAATTAACCTTTAGCCTTGAAAAAAACAGTGGTCTAGCTTTTTATTGCCCTATCATCAGCTTACAAAAGAGCGAGTCATCCTCAAAGTGTAAATGGTTCCCGAACTCCAAAAACAAAATCCAGCAACAAATAATGAGAACTGAAGCATGGATAAAAGCAGAAAATGTAATTATTAAAACAATGACATTGTTTAGCGCTTTCTTGCCCTATATAGGAGCTTCTTCAGTCCATAAAACACATATAAAAAATCATTCAATATATAAAAGTGTAGAAGAACATTAAAACATCACAAGACTACTCTCAACCAATCACACCTCACTCAAAGGGGTAACCATTCATAACAACAATGTAACCAATTATTCAAGTCATTTAAGAAACAAACATTCATTTTTTTTGTAAATAAGTAAATAAAAAACTTTATACATAGATACTTTATCTTCTAGCATTTATACCACTCTGTAAACTACAATCTGTCATTGTAAGCCTAAA
>NC_056743.1:1289062338-1289109838 GCF_019279795.1 Protopterus annectens | reverse complement strand
CAATAGGAGGATGTGGGTACATATATACCTTCTGGCACTTGCCCTGTTACAAGTTTCCATGGTAGAGGCTAGTGGACCTACCAGAAGCATCAACAATTTGGGATACAAGAATGACTGAGTGGATAGTTGCCTGTGTCTGTGAATAATATCCGACTAATGTGGCAAAAGTGTGACACATTCTTCATTATATTTGGGATGTCATTTGATGCTTGGACATTACAAGGGGGGAAGGATGCAAAGCAACATGAAAAGAATTCTGAGCCAGAATTAAGTGTATGCCTAACTATTTGTGACAGCTGAGAAATATCAGCCCAAACTCTTGCTGAGAGGATAGAAGCCCCAACTTTGTGAACTTCTTGTTTTTTTAAGGCGAATATTTTATCTGTTGAATCACTGACTGATTACATGTCACACATAACTGAGTTAAAATACACAAAAAGTAAAAAATAAACTATGTTGACATAAAGCTCCAAAGAAATCATGCATTTATCTTAAAACTAGATTAATATGAAAGAAATATTAACACTGGCAAATGGAGAGGATTATGCACTTTCAAGATACCAGGCCCAGCAGACATTTCTCCAAACTCTTGAAGTCATTCACAAGGTTGCATGTGCCAATATTTATCACTAGATGATACTCCTACAGTTGACAATGTAGTACTCTTTACTGTGTAAATAACAGGACTGCCTGCTAAAAGCTTGTTCTGTGTCAGTCGTTATATGTGTAATGACCATAAAAAAATCTGTTTTTATGTGCAGCACCAAAACAAATGAGAAATGGTATATGTACAAGGTTATTTTTTAACATTCTGAAAAAGATATTGCTCTGCTAATCCTGAATAACTGGTGTACCTATCTAACTGATAATGCTGCAGGGCCCTGAATAAATGAGGGGTAGAATCATGAATGAACAGATGACAAAACTGAAAATTCAGAGGAATATTGGGAGAGGTTTTGTATTTAGAGAAACCTCCCAAGAATGCAGTGGTAGTCAACAACTACAAGTCTGTTTAATTATTTAGATGAAAATGACGGAAACGCACAGTAATTAGAGGTTTGTTTCCAGATATGAGCCATTAGAAAGGAGACGGTATGCAGTAGAATGAAAAACAAATGTATTTCATCAGGCAATGCATTTACATTAATGAAAAATATAAAGAGTAATTCAGGTGCTGTAAAATAAAATGTTATATCCCTTAATGTGGAGAATAATTGAGCTAGAGCACACAGGTCATTCCTGCAGAATAAATGAACATGGTGTCTTAATTGAAGGCACACAATGGTAGTGCAGAGGAGTTGGGGATGAACTGTACTTCACTGACAGTATAAAATACAGGCTGCCAAAAGCATTTTGTAGAAAGAAATGCTGCACCTTGGGGGGGGGGGGGTTCAAATCAAGGAGTAGGACAGATGTTCTCTTTTTTCATAATTTTGCACATGAATCTAAAGACTGTGAAGTCACTCTCTTTTACCAGTATGTCCAGGGACAGAACACATGGCTTGGTCATGAGAACAGTTGTAAATAGGGGGCATGGCTAAGATGTCAGAGTGAGTGCAGCAGTTTTTTTGTTGCTCTGTCTATAAGTTTTATTTCTGACAGGATTTATTTGAAATGTTTTGAAATGCAATGGGAAAAGACTACCTACAAATATTCTTTTCATTGTTGTGGATTATCTGAGGAAAAAAAAGTAACATGTTTCAGTGAATTTTCTCACAAAATTCCTGTCAGAATATTAGTAGCTGTATACAGATACTTGAAATATGAGTCATTCAAAGTCCTCAGCTCAAGACAGTTCTATGAAAAAAGAACTGCAGACCATAATTACAAGTATACAGGACCTTTCTACTAAAATGGACAATCTAGAAAGCATTATGGAAAATATGAAAAAAGAGAGTAAAAAGCAAATTCAAGATTTAAAGGAAATTATTTCAAAGCACTCGGATCAAATAACCAACGTAGAAAAATCTCTAAATGACATAGATGGAAGGCAGATAGAGAATGACAGTCAAATAAATTTCTTATTGAAGCAAAACAACTTATTAACTGAGAAAGTGGAAGATTTGGAGTCAAGGAGGAACAACATTAGAATTTATGGGGTTCCTTTAAAGACAGAGGAAAATAATATGATTCTTTTCCTGAATAATTGGTTGCCTAAAGTGTTAAACCTCCCGGAGTCACTTTCTTATGGAATTGAAAGGGCTCATAGGTCTTTATCAAATCCTTCTGTATCAAAAAATCCAACTTCAGCAAGATCCATCATAGTTAAGTTTTTGTCAACACAGGATAAAGATCTGGTGTTAAAAACTGCCTGGACAAAGGCCCCATTCAAGAAAATGGAAGAGTTATTAGATTTGATAATGACTATACAATAGCAAAAAGGAAAGCTTGTATTCCCCTCATTAAAGACATTAAGAAAGATGAAATAAAAGCTCAAATACTCTTCCCTGCTGGATTAAAAGTCACACTTCCAGATGGTCAAAAAATCTTTAATAATATTGAAGAAGCAACAGAATTTGTCAAACAACATAATCTACTAGACAAAATTGAAGATATGGAACTTTCTACTCTAAGCCTAAAGAGACAAGCTACTAATGGCAAAATAACAGCAAATGATAAGTCCACAAAAAAAAAACTTAAAGAGAAGTAAAACATAAGCTTCTAATTTCCTGAGGTTATTCTCCCTTGGAATAGGATAAATAGTGCAAATATGAGGCAATATTTTAAAATAAATATTTACAACTATATATAACTAACCCTTCTTCCTCTTTTATAATAATTACTCTTATTATTATATAGATAATTACTTTCTGCCATTTCCCCTCCCTCCGCTATGAAGTTTTTATCCCCTATATAGATTATAATATAAATAAAAACAAATGGCTTATAAGCACATAAGATCTTGTCATAATCTTACAAGATCGTGATTTAATGTTATATTTTAAATTAGTGGTGTGCTGAGTGCCGTCAGAATAATATTAAACTGTTGAATTAAAAATAGTTTATGTGTCTTTGTTCTGTAACCTTAATACATTAGAGTGGCAGTAGCTTTAAATGCTGAACGGGGGTTGTGGGTGCTTATACAGTATAACAGAAAGCTTTGTGGGCTTTAGATTGATTCAATTTTCTTTGTAGGTATTAAAGTAATTATGATGGATGTTCTGGGGAAGAGAGAGCGCTTCAAAAGAAGTGTGGTCTGTGGTTTTAAAAAAAAGATTAATAGATGCATAGTGCTACCCTGTTTAACTTGTTTTTTCTATTTTACATGCTTTTTTGCAACCCATGAGCGCATGAAAGCTAGGAAAGCCAAAAATAACTGAAAAAATGTCTTACCTGCCTCGTGTATGCAGTTCATTTTTTAATGCAAAGCCTCAAGAGAACTAAATCATGAGCTATTCATTGATCTGTGGTTTTGAGACTGACGCTCTTTGTAAAAACTTCTAGTGATGGCGTAATTGTACTCTGAGCCCCGGTCACACATAAGAAACAACTGCGAGAGGCGATAAAGACACAGCAAGGAAGTTTTGCTGCTGAGACATCAAAATATTCTTCAAAGTAGTTTCTTGACTGTAAGTTTATAATTTCCTAACAAAATGAATATTTACTG
Source organism: Protopterus annectens (assembly GCF_019279795.1). Classification (NCBI taxonomy): domain Eukaryota; kingdom Metazoa; phylum Chordata; order Ceratodontiformes; family Protopteridae; genus Protopterus; species Protopterus annectens. Next base: position 1,289,106,231 of record NC_056743.1, on the reverse strand, counting down.
GTTCTTCTTGATGCCGGAGACTAGATTTAATACCATAAATGCTGGAAACCGTTGTAGTTGCAGTTAAATTCAGTATTCAAGGCACAATTATCACTCATGCTTCCTAGCATTGTTTTGAATTGCTTTGTTTTCTAAACTTATTGACAGTGTGAGATACATGTTTAGTTCTAAGATGAATTCTGGTTAATTGTATGTAGAAATAAAATAACTTACAAATGAAGAGTAAATTACACATGAAAAGAAAATTAGCATTTCTCTATACATCACACAGACGCTTTAGTTACAGTGCAGCTCCACCAGATATTTAATGCAAGATAAATACAGCTGACTGAAGGGAAAGTTGAAAAACATTAAAATAGAGCATCCCTTTATAAGTTGCAGATAGATTTTAAAAAAGAAAAAAGGGGGAAGGTGTAATATTGTTTCATGTTAATAAGCCGAGGTAAATATAGTTACCTGATATATGAACATCTAAATGTTTTAAATAAAAAGAAACTGTAAAGAGAACATTATTGGTATTTCTTCATAAGTCACTTTTGGAGAATTATATTTGAGAGTTCCTTCATATATGTGTTATATATCTCACCCCAAAAAATCCTAGTTTAAACATATCTTTTTTCATGTGAGCGCTGATACATTAGGAATGTTATTTGAATAACAGAAAATTGCTTATTATTTTCAAGGGTACTTTGCATTTAGGCATTCCTAAAATATAGAAGGATGCGGTAAAGTAAGTTGATTGCATAGCCCACATAGTACTAATAATGGATTTTAAGCAAGTACTTAATACAACAGTAAGTGTTGAATAAACAAAACAAAAAAGCTGTTTTGGGAATAACACATATCCAGTTACTTCAAAGCAGCAAACACTTGTACTATCTGATCATTATATTGAAGTTGTTATCTTATAATCAGTAACTAGTATAAGCAATGTTGATTTATTCTCTTGCTAATAGTAGTGATATTGACAACAATGAGGACTTGAATAAATACATCTTTGAAATATCAATATTAGAAAGTTGTATAAATGGCTTATTATTGGAACAAAAGGGGATAAATGAAATGGAGAAGCGTGTTTGAATAAAGTATGTTTACCACATTTAAATAAGCTTAAAACACTTATAATAGTTTAATATTACAGATTTCAAAATATTGGTCGTATTTTGCTTAGACCATAAATATATAGCCCATGCCCATAAACAAAATGTATAGAAGGAATAGTCAGAGAGGAGAAAGGGTGATAGAAGAAAAATGGAGAGGGTTTCTATGCCTTAAATATATAAATATATATTTAATACGCAGTATCATTTCAAATCATATAATTAAACTGGATGTACACTCTTTATTCATAGTTTAATCTGTATTAGGAAAATAATATCTTTTTTCATCTTAACGAAAGACTCTGATTTCTTATATTGCTTTTGAAGTCAAGCTTACATATGTTGGTTTATGAGAGCATAATCCTGTTACTCTAACATAGATATGTTTGTCAAACATGAATATTTATTGCATGACTATTTTATTTGTAATTTGTAAAATACTTAATATTCTATCATATGTCTTGAGATGTTTTGCGCTTCAATAACTAAACATAATGTTACATAATATTGAATACGTTTAACTGTATACCTAATTATTAGAAGGCAGAAGCAGCAATATAAAGGTTGACTGGTTGTAGGACTGTTTTAGTGGTGGTGGCTAAGATGATGCTTTCATCAAGCCAGGAAATTAGGTTTCCATGTTTAGTTTTGTATATAGTTATATATGTTATGATTTTCTTATTCATTTCTATTTACCTGCTCATAACTAAATTCAGTAGACATATATATATCATTCTAAATGTTCTCTTATAAATGTATGTCTTTAAATGTCAATGGCCTTACTAATCCTGTCAAAAGAGGGAGTATAGTTAGATATTTGAAATTGAATAACGTAGATATAGGTTTTTTACAGGAAACACATAATGTTGACAGGGATATAGATAAATTATCTTTTAATGGTTATATGGTCCTTGTAGAATGGTTATATGGTCCTTGTAGAATCCCACTACCAAATCAAGAGAAGAGGCACGATGATACTATGGAGAAAAACATTACCAATGCCTAAAGTCATTGATACTTACTCATTAGCAGTGCCTAATGTCATCGATACTTACTCATTACCAATGCCTAAAGTCATTGATACTTACTCATTACCAATGCCTAAAGTCATCGATACTTACTTATTACCAATGCCTAAAGTCATTGATACTTACTCAGACAAGAATGGCACGTTATGCCTGGCAGTTCTGGAGATAAACAAAAGATATGTAACTCTTGTAAATTCTTACTGGATACCTGGTTTTGGAGCGGTTACAGCAAGGGATCATTTAGAGTTAATAATTTCCAAATCCAAAGGAGAAATAATACATGCAGGAGATTTCAATTGCCTTCTCACTGAAAAAGATACTACCAAAAATGATCAATTTAGAATTTCCCCTGCAGTTAAAAAATTAAAGAATTTTATTAATGTAGTATGTCTTAGGGATATATATGATTTAAAAGAAACACACTCGTTAGAATACACCCATTATTCATATAGGTATGGTACACAAACAACAATTGATAAAGTAATAGATACCAACAATATATTTTCTAAGGTACAAGAAGTATTAATTAGTTCATGCCCATTGTCAGATCATAATGCCTTATTTTTAACGTAAATATCATGCCTAAAGACTTAATAATGTGGCAAAGATTACATGTCTACATTGCTACACTTAATGGATTTAAAGAGTGGCTTCTTGGTGAAATAAAATATGTTTTAGACATCAATGATAATAATGAAACTTCAAAAGTTATACTTTGGGTTTCACTAAAATCTTATTTATATGGTAAGATCAAAAATTGGTATCTAAACAAAAGAAAACAATGGGAAAATGAATTAACACAAATACAACTAAAAATAGATGGAATAAAGAAAAGCTTAAGCACCAAGGACATAAAAACTAATTCTGAACTTAAAACATTAAATACTAGATATGCAGAAATTGTAAATCATAAAGTGGCAATAAATCTAGAAAAATTCAAAATTCAATCCTATTCAGTGAACCCCAAAAATGTGCATAGGTTGGCAGTCAAAGCAAAAAAATTGGCTAGACTACGTCATATAAAAGAAATCACTGATAATACAGGAGTTAAAACAAGACATGTAACGGAACACAAAGAAATTCTGGAAGTCTTCAGAGTATATTATGAGAAGGTAAATAATACAAATAGTGACTCTGCAGACAATGTGCTTAAGTGTAATTTTTTGAATGAAAATATCAACAAAAGAGTAACAAAGGAACAAAATGCTAATTTGCTCAAACCAATAACATTAAAAGAAATTAAAGAATGCATTCGTAATCTTAAAAACAATAAGGCACCTGGATTAGATGGGATTATAGGAGAAATATATAAGTTGTTTCCAGAAGACACCTTAAAGACCTTACAGGCAGCTTCTGAAGAAATTAGGAAAAATAAAAATACCTTTCCTTCATGGAAGTATGCTATAATATCTCCCATTCTAAAGCAAAATAAAGACCCAAAATTAGTATCATCATATCAACCTATATCTCTGCTAAATGTAGATTATAAAATGTTTACCTCCATACTTACTAAAATATTAAATCATTTCATCCCCAAAATAATAGCGAAGACACCTTAAAGACCTTACAGGCAGCTTCTGAAGAAATTAGGAAAAATAAAAATACCTTTCCTTCATGGAAGTATGCTATAATATCTCCCATTCTAAAGCAAGATAAAGACCCTAAATTAGTATCATCATATCAACCTATATCTCTGCTAAATGTAGATTATAAAATGTTTACCTCCATACTTACTAAAAGATTGAATCATTTCATCCCCAAAATAATAGCAGATGATCAAACAGGGTTTGTTTTGAATAGGAAAGTTCAGGACAATGTCATCAGACTTTTAACCTTAATAGATGTTGCAAATAAAAAGAAAAAAAGAATTATCAATTATTAGTTTAGACATAGAGAAGGCATTTGATTCTTTATCTTGGTCATACCTATTTAAAGTCTTGGAAACATTTAATTTATCCACATATTTCATAGAATTAATAAATAGCTTATATAAAAACACTTTGTCGTATATTAAAATTGGGGCCTTTTTATCTAACAAAATTCAAATACTAAAAGGAACTAAGCAAGGTTGTCCTCTGTCACCTTTGTTATTTGCATTGTCAGTAGAACCGTTTGCAAATTACATAAGAAATAATAACAACATAAACAGCTTTATTGTTAATTCAAATTATGCCTCTAAAATACAATTATTTGCTGATGATATAATATTAACCATAGGAAATTTAGACCCTTCAGTAAGGCATATTACAACAGCTATAGGACATTTTGAGAAACTTTCAGGTCTAAAATTCAACAGCACTAAATCTGAGACATTACTAGTAAATACGAAAGTAAGCTCTGAATGGAGAAAACACAGTAATTTTAGTTGGGGGAATAACACTCTTAAATATTTAGGAATATATATAAAACCTAATTGGAAAGAAATTATACAAGTCAATTATAGAAATTTGTTAGGTATAATCAAAGAATATATAAACAAATGTCTAACAAACTAAAGACATGCTTCTGGAGCATTTCTCCCCGGGCCTCCACTGAAAACAGGATCTGTGGAACCTAGTCGGACTTTCCCAGTCAACAAATGTTAAATAAATAAATAAATAAATAAAATTTTCGTTACTTTTGAAGAAAAGCTAACATTAATAAAAATGTGTATTCTTCCTAAAATTTTGTTTCTTATTCAAACAATAATTATTAGCCCTCCAAAAAAAAAATAATAATAATAAAACAGCTCAACTCACTTCTAATTAAGTTTTTATGGTTCCCACAAAAACCAAGAATAAAGTATGATTGGCACAATAGAGATTGGGAAAAAGGTGGAATTACATTTCCAAACTTAGAACTTTATGCTGAATCAGTTATAATTCACATCATAAGCAAGTGGTTAAGTAACAAGTATACTTCAAGCTGGAAAAATCTACACATGAATATTCTACTATCTAATGCCGATGAAACAATAAACAATGATATTTTTACTGAAAATAACAATTTTTTTAGTAGTAAAGGACTTAGTATATAAAGAAAATAAACATGAGAAGTTACCACATTGTGTTAGCTATATACTAAACAATTTTAGGAAAATTATAAATAGTAACTGAACAAGACATTTTTCTATATTAATATTCCCAATAGCACACACGAAGAATTGTCTAAACTCTTTTAATATGAATAAAATAATGGAAATGAAAGGCAATGGACTAAATTATTGGCATCAGTTCCTAAGTACAAATACTATTCATGATACTACAAGCCTTTTAGCAAGGTATAACACAAATCAAGATAATTGGTTAAATATTCATATTTTCAGGGAACATCTAATAAAGGAATTTAAAATGAGCCAAGTGACTAATATTTTATTACAGCCTAAAATAATCTTTCTTTTATGTGAATTAAATACATCACAATTTAGCATGAGGTTTTATTTATCTAAAATTTATAAGACATTAAGAGCTGACTTAAAACAGCCTGAAGACTCTTTATGGAGTTATATAGAAAGTATGAACAGATTTAATTTTTCTGAAAATGATAAATTAGTAACACTCAGGTCAATCAATCATACAACATCATCTCCATATTGGAAAATATTTACATGGAAGTTTTTACACAGGAGTTTCTTTACCCCACATAGAATTGCTATAATGTTAAATAAAACTAGTCATAATTGTTGGAGATGTGATGAGAGTCACTGTGCTGATTGGGTACACATGTTCCTTGAATGCAGAGTGATTGTCCCATTCTGGCAGAAATGTAGAGATTTTATAAAGGCATAAGACGCTGTCCGGTTCGATTCTCAGCTAGAGCGTCTTCTGCATGGAGACATGCGTGAATGGGCGTACCTTCGTTGAAGGTTGTGCATTAGGGCTGGTAACTCGGCACGTAAAAATCAACTGCCAATCATTAGCGGACCGGAGTTTCGCTGTGGCGACTCCTAACCAGGAAAAAGCCGAAAGACACAACATAAAGGCATTATGGACTGACAAGTGTATAATAACAAATGCACTTTTGTTGTTTAATGCTCCAGTGCCAGATTGTATACCAAAATCACAAGTGCATCTTCTATGGTCTCTTTTGGCTATAGCAGGAAAAGTCATCACTTTAAACTGGAAAACCAAAGCAATTGTATCTTTTGCTGAATTTACATTATTGGCCAAAACAATATGTAATAGAGAACTTTTAACTCTTGCTTCTAGAATGACAAGAATGACACATAGGAAGTTATCTTGGATGAAACTAAAAAAGTTATTAGATAAAATGTAATGATTTCAAACAGAATAGTCTAATGTTATCAGCATCTTTTGTATATAGCTTTAATATTTAGTGTTATGTCTATGTATAATTATCTGCATGATGTAAGAAGTTCATGATTTATGAAAATTAATAAAAAGAAAGTTTAAAAAAAAAAAGAACAGTTGTGAACAGATGTGCCATTTCTCTGCTTACTAGCACAATATTTCTCTTAACTGTTCCCTTCCGGGGGGGGGGGGGGCAGCTAACCTAAATTAATGTTTATGAATATTAAGCCAGTCTACTTTTCATACAAGAGTATATAATGAAAACATATAGGAATGTCATGGAATTAGGAAGCCTGGCTTCTTCGGAGTAATTTTATTATTATTTATTATTTGTAAGGGAAATAATAAAGGTGCTCATCCAGAGACAGCATTTTCTTGCAGTTGTATGTGCTACATTTTATTTTTACTAACTACTAAACACAGATGGAATAAAATAAATATTTTTTAGGTCTGTTTCTCATCATCAGCCAGCCTGCCATTGTTTTATTCATCCCTTTCACCTGAATATCCAACTTTCCCAGATCAGTGGCTGTCCTTGGTGAAATGACACCCCAGGAGCAGAAAGTAAATGTCTTTAGCCTGAAGAGGTACACCAGAGCTTTCAACCAATCAGGGACAAATCTTGACAGAATTAAGTACAAACTCAGAAATAATCAGGGAAACTTTTAAAATATGTGAATTAATACGTATTTTCTGAATTAAAGAAGTCTATAACTCTAATTGTTGTTATTGTTTATTAAGCATAATTCACCACCTTTTCTCCAAAAGTCATCGGTTTTAAGAGGGATTAAGAGGGACAGATCTAAAATTTGAGTCAAAATCAGGGACAGTTGAGAGGTATGAGCTACACAACAGCTCTGCTGTAGTATCATCCTCAGTGGTCACAACCTTAGCCCCTCCTAACCCCAACTGCCTTGATAAACACCACTGTTTACCCCAACAGGCAGACTGGCATATATCTGTGTTCCTACATACTTACCTAGTCCTCACTATAATGAATGCATGCTGCTGGCTATGCATGCTCACCTTGGCCATTGCTCTGCCATCTTCTTGGTAACCAGCCTCCTCTGAAGGAGTATCAGTATTTCTTCCTCCCTTCTCCTAAAACAGGTGAGTTACCATCGACCACACACTCCTGACACCCACAGCCAGCTCCCAGGTCACTAGCTGATCCTAGATCTTCTCAAGCACAGCCACGGCTTTATCACTGTGTACCACAGATACAATAACAGACAAAATAAACCTTAGATTCCCATGCAAATACATGTTGCTTGTCGAAGAAGGTCATAAAGTGTCACATTAGTGACAAGGTCTTTTACTTTTACAGACTGATATGAGTACAGTACAAAAATAAAATAAATGGCTGTAGAATTTGGTATGATACTAAGACTGTTTACTTATGGAACAGTCCAAATCTGTGAAATGATGAAATATAAGTACATTACCTGCATCACAATATGCCACAAAAGTCTATTATTAACTTATGAAGTAATAAAGAGCAGAACAGTAAAAGCTGTGTAATAACTATAGTATTGTAGCAGTAGATAAATAAAGCATTATAGGATCTTTGACGTAAAAATACAACAAACAGCCAGACAAACTTTGATCTGAAGAACAACATTTCTGAAACACAGGTAGCTGACAGATACTGCAACACTTTGAACATATGTAAGTTACATTCTGTGACAGAAAACCTTGAATTTTGTAATGAATTAGGAACATGTTAGTATATTGCTAGTTTATGACATTGATTTAATTGTCATACCAGTGATAATATTTTTGGTTATTGTTAGGCAAACATTTCAGAATTTGAGTTCCTGTGTGTCTATGCTTACTCTCACTACGATTTCAAGAAAGAAGATGCATTTCAAATAATTCCCAGCCCTGACAGCTTATGCAAATTCTCTAATGTTTCCCTCTGAGTTTAGGCAATAGCCCTCGCAAGTCTGAAATCAAAATAATGCAGCCATCCTTGAAGAAAACAACCACGGGCAAATCCCTTATAGTCTCCTTTTATATACTTGGAACTTTAGTAATCAAATTAGGAGCTCTATGAATGGCAAACATAGATGAAAATGGGGAATGGTAACCCCTGCCACATTCCTTTTAGTAGCATAATATTAACATGTACTCTTGCAGTTAGTTCTGTGTGCAGCAGCTTTACCTAAGAAAATAACTGGGCCAATGCCCATATTGAGCAGCATGTAAAACATATAACCTAGCATATACTATTGAACACTTTGTTAGAGTCAAGAAGCAGAATCTCTGCCAAAGACAACACTGTGTTATATATTGGCAATAACAATCTATAGGTATCATACCATGTTTAAGTGATACTTAAATACACAGTGAATTTCTGGATTGTTGTCTTTTTTCTGAAACATTTCAAGTGTGCATAAACTAAAGCGCTGCTGGTGATTCCCTAATGAGTGAGGAAAGTAAACCTATATTTTCTTATTTGTGAGTGATAAATCTGATTTCTGTTTTACCTGCTCTATTTTGTTTTCTGTTTTAAGAAATCTGCTTGGCCTGGTGTTTTTGTTCTGTGTGAGAGAGTAGACAGTTAAATTAGCTAGGCTACATGTTTCATGTGTTTTTTCATTGGTTAAATTGTCTGAGTGATACTTAAATACACAGTGAATTTCTTGCGCCTTTGTCTTTTTCTGAAAAGATTTCAAGCCCACAAAAACTGAAGTATGGCTGATGATTCCCTGCAAGTTTTTCCCAATTACTCTCCCCTTTGTTGATCTGCTTTTTAAACCTGGTGATTTTAAGCTGCCCACCACTACTGTAAATTGAGCTCCTCTTTTTTTACAGTGCTGTTTACATATTGAATTATTTATTTGCCTTTCTTGGTGCTTATATTGAAAAAGCAGATTTTGCCTCTCATCGAATGTTCTACTGATTTACTTGCTCTGAATTTATTATCTAGCTAGCTATTGGATAAAGTAATGTATCCTTACAGTCTATCTAGCACTTGTTTCTACATCAGGAGGTCAGTGGCATTTCCATCTGGTGCACTGGGAGGTAGTCTGGTCTGTTTAGGTTGGAAAAACACTTGAGATATCTGCATGTAGTTTTATTGTCTGGAGTGCTTATTAATCAGCTTATCTTCTTTTTAGTGCCTTTATAAATTCTGTACAATTGAGTGGCTGTTGGCTGATTTATACAAAGCAAAGACTTTTATTGAATAATCACACTTTTAAAAGCTGTTTAATGTACACTGCTATATCTGTTGTTAGAGTGCATTAAGGTTGAAAGTAATTCTGTTACAAATGCGCAAAATAAATAAGGTATAAAGCTTGCTTAAATGTAGAAATAGAGTTTAGCAATATGTAATTAGCATTCATACTAAATGACTGTGCCTTGAAAAATAAGGAATCTGCTTAATGGACATGTTTCCTTACAGACTCAGCAAAAATGTAAAAAAACAATTCTGTATGCATTTCACACTGTCAGCAAGGAAGTTGACCTGCTTCCATAAATAATGGACATGCTTTTAACAGAAAAACAATCTGTACGTGTTTTTGTCATATGTTTCCTTAAAGACATGTTTTCTTACACCATCAGGCAAGAAAGTTTGAATGGACAGGGTGGGAGGTTGGCATAATGGTTAAGGTGTTTACCTCATAGACAGAAGATGCAGTATTTGATTCCAAATGTGGTAAATGGCTAAGCTTAAAATGGCCCACAAGGGCAGTTAGCTTAGTACTAATCTATGAACCTATCTATGAACCTAACATGCTTTTATCAAGTCAGCATCTTCCCACAAGATGTCTCCTTATAGACAATATCAACATTGTTTCTCTACAGGATGGAAAACAATTCTATTACATGCTTTCCTGCAAACATCAGCAAACAGATGTTTCCATACAAAGTCCAAAATAGAATACCAAGAAGAAAAACAGGATTTAAAAACACTATAAAAAAGACTGTAGCAGATAAAATTGTTAGAGGTATTTTGGTAGGAATACACTTGTTCCGAGGTAATGTACAGGAGAATTATCCTCTATGCTGACCGAGAAGGTACAGTGTAACTAAAGCTGCAACAATAGTCCATGTGGTTTGTTATAAGAATAAGTTATATATTAGTTACTGCTCTTAAAGCAACAGTGTTGTGCTGCAAAGTATATTCTTTCATCAGTGTACATTCTGCAAGTTTCTGTGTGCAACAGACTGTGACTGCAACTATAACTAGACTTTGTTTTCAGCAGAACCCAGCCAACGAGACTTAGTGTCTTAAAAAGAATTTGGTTCCAGCACAGTAAGCAGCACCTTGATAAGTAATTTTTCATATGTATCTTTAAGTTTGTTTGTTGTAGTATTTCATATCTTTTAAGTTTGTTCATGGTAGTATTTCAATTCAGACACTCCCTTACTGTGCATTTTACATTAGGAGGACTGTGATTATTTATCTATTGGCAGTAGGTATTTACCTGGTCTGTCTGAGCTGAGAAGCAGACAAAAAGCCTAGAAGTATCTTTTTGCACTTTTGTTATATACTGTGACTGTAAACACACACACACACACACACACACACACACACACACACACACACACACACACACACACACACACACACACACACACACACACACACACACCAGCGTCTCAACAAATAAGCCCATAAGGTGTAAAACCACGAAACCTAATGTACTGGTCATAAGTTACTGAATTATGAGACACAAGGATGTTCCCCTCATCAGGCTGGATAAGGAGCAGGTTACAGTTAGCTGCCTGTCAGGTGCCAGGATCAAGTCACTCAAGCACTCAAGTCACTCAACCACAAGTGTGACTCAATCATAGCCCTTGTGGGGGTGAATGACTTGAGATGTACCTTAATGGGCTATATGAAGAGAGACATGACTGAGCTCTCAGATTATGTGTCACAGGCAGGTATAAGCATAGCCTTAAGCAGCATTCTACCTGCTTCAAGGGTGATGCCACAATACAAATAAAAAATTATTGACTTTAACAATTGGCTTAGCTTCTGGTGATAGTCCAAGGGGATCCAGTATCTGTTAGCCTGGGAAAAGGTCATGTTGCTTTGCCAGAGATGGTCTTCACTTGTCTCCTCTAGGTTTCAGACACTGGCAAAGGCATTAGCCACCCCTATTGTGCCTTTTTAGACAGTGTAAAATAACCAACCTCCCAACATAACAAAATCCTCTCTAGTGCTTAATCCTAGGAGTCTAAACAAGAAAATGCACTCCCTGGAAGCTCTGCTCACTTTGGAATATGCTGACATCTTTGGAGTCACCGAGACATAGTTCAAAGGCACAGAAAGCACCCCAGCCATGAATGGCTACAATGCCTTCCATATGTTCAGACCACAAACTGAAAATGAAAGAACCAAAGGAGGAGGAGGAGGTGTATCTATCTTCATTAAATATAAGTACACCTCGAGAGTGGTCAAATAGTATGGCTCTCTTGAGCTAGTCCATGTCTAATTTAGTATAAGCAAGGCCCCTTACCATATCATAGCTAGCTATAGGCCCCCCACCACAAAACAGGAAAAGCATACCACATACCTGGACTTACTGGAGTGACCTGCCATACAGCCCTGCACCTTACACATCAGTGCTTTAAATTATCCTACCATCGATTGGGAAACATACACAACTACAAACACTTTAGCTTAGAGGTTCTTGGACTTTTATAGTGCAAATGCTGGAACAGCTAGTCAGCACACCCACAAGAGGCTCAAATGTCCTGGACATAGTACTCACTAAAATGGGAGAGCATTGCAGTCCCCCCCCCCGTGTGATGCCCTCCCTGCTAAGATAGGACCATAAATCAGTCTTGTTTGATGTAATTATAACACCAGATACCCCATCAAGCTCAATGTTATGTTGCTAAACTCTAGCAGTCTAAACCAGAAACAGCATTCATTGGAAGCAATCCTTACCTTGGAAGATGCTGACATTTGTGCAGTCACTAAGACCTGGTTTAAGGCTGTGGAGAACACCCCAGCTATACCAGGTTACATTTCTTTCCACACATTCAGACCACAAAGTGAAGATGTGAGAACTAAAGGAGGTGGTGTAGCAATATTCATTAAAGATAAAAGCACTCATAAATTGGTTAAACAGCACAATTCCTTGAATGACTTCAGATGCAACTGTCTGTAGGTAAGACCCCTCTTCAGGTCATTGCCAGCTATAGGACCCCCCCTCCATGAATCAGGACATCCACTTAGCCTACTTGGATCTACTTGAGTCAATCAAGATATGACCAAACATCCTGATTTTGGTTGACTTTAATTACCCATGCATTGAATGGGTAAATTATACGTGTTCTAACTCACTTGCCTAAAGGTTCCAGGACTTCGTTAACTCCAATGCCCTGGACCAGCTGGTTAACACACCACAAGGGGCTCAAACATCCTGGATCTGGTGCTCACCAACATGGGGGACCATTGTACTACCCCCTGTGTGTGGCCATCCTTGGTGAGATCTGACCACAAATAAGTCTTGCTAGAAAAGACCCCCATTAGCAACAACTAGACCAAAAAACTTCTCCAAGACCAAATACAACCCCTTAAGTGATAGCATAAATAGCTTCATAGCCCCTCCCCCACTGATGGAACAGGCACTTATGCTGAGTTATACACCAATGCTTCATATGAGCACATGTACAGTTGTATTGACTCTGCCGGACCTGATAGAACTAAAGCAAGATGTTCAAGGAAAAACAAACCTGCCTAGTGGACAATTGCCATTAATAGGCTATAAAATAGAAGAAAGAAATTGCTGTCTAAGAGTAGGAAGGAACGGTCTCAAAACTGGAAACACTCCCTCCTTAACTTAAACAAACAAACAAATAAGACTTCTAGTGAAGTTTTCCAAAGCTAACTATGAATCCAAATTAGGTTCCCTAACAAAGGATAACCACAAGGCATTCTTTAGTTACATCCGTAATCTCAAAGGTAAGGCCCAGATTTGTGCAGAACTAGTAGTTAATAGTACTACATATATAGAACCTGTGGATATAGCAAACCTGCTGGCTGACAGGTTCAGTAAAAACTTCACTCCCCTGTCCTTGCTACATATACCCCGAAGCATCCCTAACACCTGTCCCCACCTAGTATCTCTGAGGAGCTGGTCTTAAAAGCTCTCTCCAAGGCCAAAAACACATCTTCAGTGGGACCAGACAACATCCTGGGCTCTTTTCTATATGAGTTAAAACTGGAATTCGCATCACCATTGGGAATCCTTTATAATCACAGCCTAAGCACTGGCTTTATCCCAGTGGAATGGAAAACAGCTACTGTTATTCCTTTGCACAAAGGGGGTGCATCCACAGACCCTAGGAACTATAGACCCATTAGCCTGACCAGCCTTATCTGCAAGGCCATGGCATGCAAACTGGCCACATCTACTAAAGACAATCAAAAGGCTTTCTTCACATATGTCCACAATCTCAAGGGAAGCACCCAGATCTGCTCAGACTTGGTGGTCAAAGACACCATATATACAGACCCTGTAGATATAGCCAACCAGCTGGCAGACAGGTTCAGTAAAAACTTCACTCCTCCATCCACAGTACCTGCCCCCATTCCCTTATCTCTATGGAGCAAGTCATTACTGCCCTCTCAAAGGCAAAAAATACAGCTTCCATGGGACCCGATAACATCCCAGGTGCATCCTACATGAACTCAGGCAGGAACTTGCAGCACTATTAGGCACCCTATTCAACCAAAGGCTGAGTACCGCCTTCATCCCAGCTGAGTGGAGGACAGCTACTGTCATCCCTTTGCACATAGGTGGAGTGTCCACCAATCCAGGAAATTATAGACCCATCAGCCTAACTAGTCTGATCTGCAAGGCCATGGAGCAGATTATCATGGACCTCATTAAAAAGGACATTGGGAACCTCCAGATACTTGATCTCACACAGTTTGATTTTGTCAAGGGGAGGTCATGCCTGTTAAATTTGGTTGACTTCTTTGAGACAGTCACCAAGGCCATAGATGAGGGGAAGACGGTGCACACTGCCTACATTGACCTGGCCAAGGCCTTCAATACTATTCCCCACTCAGGTATAATAGATAAACTCTGTCAACTAGGCATCAATCCATATGTTACCAGATGGGTAGCAAACTGGCTTACTGATAGAACCCACCTAGTCAAAATAGGGGAAGCCACCTCCAGTAGTAGACCCGTAACAAGCAGTGTACCCCAGGGATTGGTCTTGGAGCTTCTGCTGTTTGGGATATACTTCTCAGAGGTGCAAGCCAAATCTAGTGGGCTATGGCTGACCAAGTTTGCAGATTACTGCAAGCTGAGTGCTTTCATCAATTCCCCTAGTGATGTGGACATCCTCCAAGAGGGTCTCACCTAAACAAATAACTTGTGACAGAAACATGGCCACAAACTGAATGCCAAAAAATGCATCATCATCCCTTTTGGGGAGAAAGATGTCCCCACAAATTATCACATTGATAATAAGGCACTAAGCAAGCAATCAGTTGTGAGAGACTTGGGAACCCAGGTTGATAACAAACTGACTTTTGACCACCATACTGCCTCCATTGTATGGAAAGATTTCTACATGGCCCACCTCATTAGTAAGGGTATCTCATCCAGTGACAAGGTGGTCATAACATCCCTGTATTCTTCCCTTATAAAACCGATTATTGAATACAATGCCCCTTTTGGCATGTACTGTACCTCACAAAGCACATGCAGCAGCTGGAGAGACCACAGAGATTCCTCACCCAGAGAATCCAGGGCCTCAAACAGCTACCCTACAGAGATAGGCTAAAAGCCCTATCCCCAGGGGCGGCTCGTGGCATCAGACTGCCGGACTGCAGCCCCCTCAGCTAAATAGTAGTAATTGTTTATGTTTTAAAAAATTATGTAAAAAAAAAAAAAACAACCTTTTTTTGTACTTTAAAAATAAATTTCGAGTCCGCGACTCGGAAGTATGCTCATGCGCATTGCACACTTTAACCTCCTCAGGCTGCAGCGGTTTTAAATAGCTTTTTTTTTTTTTTTTTTTTTTTCATTGCAGCCCGGAGGAGTAATGAAGGCTTCATTGTGATGACCAGAAGTCTATGCGGTTCCAAACCGCATAGAATTGGAAGGGGCTCAGACTGCGACGTCCGCAGGCACGTCATGACGTACTTGCTGGGCTAAATGCTGCTGATTGGTTGTCGCTCTCTTCCAAGGCTTTATGTGCTGGGAAAAGAGTGAGAATCAGTCAGTCAGTTGTCAGCTAGTTTGTGGATTTACCTTTTTTGTTTTGGCATTAATTGGATTGGAATCAGACGGGATTTTACTTATTTGGGTGTGCTAGAGAGAGAAGGAAGAACAGAAGAACAAGAAGAAAGAAGAAGAAAAAAGAAAGAAAAGAAGAAAAGAACAGAGTGAAGGTGCAGAATTAAAGTAAGTATTGTATATATTCATTGTACTATTCGTGTCCGGTCAGTGTTGATGTTGAAATTGGAGTGGGTTAGGTGTTACCCATGCTGCAATACCAAATCTCTGAAGAGATAGAAAAACTGTACCAAGTTTTCTGTCAGCAACAAACGTGGTGAGCAAAACATTGCAGTCAATTCAAATATTTTTGAAGAAGATGCCAAAATGGAGAGTGCCAATTACAGAGCCCTGAGGGATTCCTCTGGTTACATTAACTGGTGCGGAGAATTGGACCATTCACAATTACCATTTGGGTTCTTCCTGAAAACCAGTTGGCAATCCAGCAAATCATGATGTAAGTATTAAATCTGAGCTCAAATAGTTTTTGCTTGATTCTAGTGTGTCGGGATAGTGACACATGCCTTTGAAAGACTGCAGTGAGCTGTGTACACTGGCAGCCTGTTGTATTTTGCAGCTCTAGGTTTTTCTGAAGAAACTTACTGGGCTTAAAAGCCATGATATCCTCTTCATAACCTTACAGACAATACAGGCAAGGCTAATGGCATAATATTTTCCAGAGTAGATGAAAGTCCATCATTATGGACAGGGGCCATGGTGACCTGTCTTCATATATTGTGGTCAAAATCTGTTGAAAGGCATTTGTTAAATAGGCTATAAAGGAATTTTGCAATATCTTCCTTGAAACTAGTGTGTTAACAAAGGGAGATATTGGAGCAGATATTGTGTATCTTCACCAAAGTTGCCGCTGCTTGATCACAGGTTATTTTTTAGTGGCCAGTTCATGGAATATAATAACGAACTGATCACTTGCAATGGACTGCTAAAACTATTGCTAAAGTTATTTGCAAGGATGTTGGTGATATCTTGTCATTCAAGGTGTACTTGTACCATTGACTTCAAGGGGACTGCAGTTTTGGAACTTACACCTAATTTCCTTATAAAACAATGAAAGGCATTAACATTATCTTCTGATTTGATAGTGAGCTGTAGTTCTTAGGAGGTGCTGCATTTATTAATTAATTATGAATAGTCTTTTCTGCTCATCTGAATGTGGTTTTGTTTTAAGAAGAAAGGAAACTTCTATATTTTGAAAAAAACACGTTCTTTTTACTCTGTAATTTGCCTGTTTTTAAATTCCACCACTAAAGTTTGTTATAATGAATCTTTCACTATATTTCATTTCTATGTGGATATGTTTGCTGATATACTTGGGAGTGAGTTAATGAATCAATGGCAGTTTAGCTGGCTGTTGTTTCATCAAAAATGTTTCACCGAAAGCACTTTCAGTGATACCGGAAAATTTCCTTTTCCCCTGTTGTTCAGTCTCAGAGTAGGTATATTAATGTTCAGTGGTGTGGGATGTGCAGGGAATGTGCCCCCTGCAAAAAAGAATTTACTCCAAGTTTCACCTAAAGTGCTTTTGTTTCAAAGATTTTACTTTTTACATGTACTTATGAAGGATGCCATTAATTTGTTCAAAGGTGTCTCTTGTTGTCATGGCAAGGTTATTTAGGGTATGGTCCAAGTTTGCTAAACTTATTTTATGGTATGTACTTTTCTCAAAGTCTCTAAAAGTGGTGGTATTGTTTAATAGGTTGACCTCTATTTTGATGGATAATATTATTATGCAATGGTCTGATTTTGGAAGATAGGGTATGATGGTCTTAAATGTATTTCCATTGTATTAGATATTAGAAACAAACATTGAGACAACCATGGCCAACCTTAGCCATAGGTGAACTAGAAGTCACCTATGTTACCATTCATTCTGGATCACTTTTCCAATTTTGTTTATTTATTCTTTAATTTATTTATTTTAAGGGGAGAATGTTGCTGGCATGACTCACCTTTTCAAAGGAGCTACAATTGTGGTGTCATATGTGGAGGTAAATTCTCTACGCCACCTATGATCTAGACAACCAGTCAGAGAGCTTCAAAGGATCTCAAGTTGGTTGTTTAGATTGTGAGTGGGACAGCAAAACGGATAAGCCCACACATTTTGAACTGGGAAGTGGATGTGGTGTCCATAATAAAAATATCAGTGAGAATTCATAGTCAATGGCAAAGTTGTGGTCTGCAAAATGCTGTAGCCAGGGTATAACTTACACAGGATCTGAATTGTAATTGATAGGTATTGTTTATCCTGGCAGACAACTAGATATTATCAGCAGTAATCATGGCTTTGCAGGACTAATTTGTATATGAGTAAAACAAGTCAGAATAATTTATTGTGGCTACTAGTTGTGCAAAATTTAGTTAAAATTTGTCACTGTGGCCATTTTTATCAGAATCAGACCTCAGAGGTCTACACAGTCAATAGAGTGATTATTAATGCCAGTCATAAGGATGGTCTATAGACAAACGTGACTGACCTTTCTAACACTTGCTCTGGGTAAACAGTTATTAATCACACTTTTCTGAACTAATGGACATTTTTATGAAGATGGAATACTTGTGATGATATATATTCATGTAAGATTAAACAAATTTGATATATATTACTGTCATTATTTTACTTCAGTCATACATCTGAGCTGTACACAGACAACAAAGTAGTATAATCAGTGGGTGCAGGGACTGTCTTTAAATGAAAATGACTGAACCTGCTATTCTGATCAAATAAATTGCCATTAATCTGGCTTTTGAGGATTAGTATGTAAAGTAAGTTGGAATAGTTTATGCTGACTGTTGTGAGTTTGTGGGAAACAAACATGAAACACATTGCTGTCACCATTATATTATTAACCACAACCATATGTTTGAAGTATATACAGTCAACAATGTGGCTCTAATTGCTGGGTATGGGATTGTCTGAAATTAAATTAATGGCAATGTTATTGTGGTCAATTCAAATAGTCATAAATTTGGTTTAACAGCCCTTGTAAGCATTTGTGTGGAGCAAGTTGAAATACTTTACTGCATATATTTTTTAATCACATCCAGGCTTTGGATATGTCCACGATGAGTATTTTGGCAGTAGTTTATGGGTACAATGGTTGCCTGTGGATAAAAGAGATGCACACTGCTATTGCTTGATGACATTTAAATAGTTACTGATCCTGCTTGGCATCAACAGTATTACTCACTGATTTACCAAAATCAGTATAAAACTATAACTGTTATGGGTAATGCTTGCATTTATAAGTGTCTAATTACGTGTGTGTGTGTGTGTGTGTGTGAAAATGCCCCAGGTGTAATATACTGGTGGTTTGACTCACAGTGGTGTGGTAGGGAATACCTCAGGCTTGAACCCTGTACCTTGTATGCAGGTGTTAAAGACCTGGATTCCCCACCCACCACCATTTGTAAAATAATTGCAGATTTTTGCCTCATATTTGATCTGATCTGTTCCTCATAATATCTGTGGTTTGTAAATGTTGCAATGCTTGATATTTGATGGTGCAGTGGTAGCATTGTTGCCTCACAGCTGCAGGTTTTCAGGTTTGATTCTTGGCTGGGGTGCCTTCTTTGTGGGTCTGTATCTTCTCCCTGTGTTTGTGTGGGTTTGCTTTTGTGTCTTCCCATGTTGGAAAGACATGTCTGCATTATTTCTTCCTGGGCCTCTGCTGAAAATTGTTTTTTTGTTCCAAGTCAGACTGTCCTGATTAACAAATGTTAAATAAAATTGACAGGCATTTGAATTTCAGACTTCAGGTTTCTGAATGCTTGATTTCTTACATATTTGATGGTGCAGTGGCAGTATTGTTGCCTCACAGCTATAGGTTTTCTGGTTTGATTCTTGGCTGGGGTGCCTTCTGTGTGGAGTCTGCATCTTATCCCTGTGTTTGTGTGGATTTTCTCTGGTGTCCTGCCATTTTACAAAGACATTTGGCTACAGTATTTCTCCCTGGGCCTCTGCTGAAAATTGTTTTTGTTCTGTCAGAAGTAAAATTGACAGGCATTTGAATTTCAGACTTCATATTCTTCAGAAAATGCATAGTAAAACAACTTTTTATTCTAGCAATAAATATATAGTAACACAACCTTTTATTATAGCAATTTTCTAAGTTTGTAAGATGACTATTTGAAATTTGTCCTTATGTTTGGGAATGTATTACCTTGTTATTGGCTTTGTCCAGGTTTTTTATGCTAAGGTTGACAGCTATGGCAAGAACTGAATTCACTGAATATGTTTGAGGGCTGTATTGCCTTATTACTGGGTTTGTCCAGGTGTTTTGTGCTAAGAGGTTGACAGCTATGGTGAGAACTGAATTCATTAAATGATAGCCATTTAAGTTTCAGTCTTCCTCTCTTTCACAAAGCAGCTGATTTTGTGGTATGTTGCTCTGACTGTTTTGCACAGGGACCTTGGCAGTAAAATGTATGGTGGTAACACAGCATTTTATTCTAACAGTTTTCCAAGATTATACAAGCAATGTTTAATGTGTCCCTGGTTTTTGCCCTATTGACCCACCCCAATAAATTTGGCTTTTTCCAGATTTCTTGTGCTGCGAAGTTGAGATTCAGTTGAGTATTGAGTAGATTTTACAAGGAGCTGAGAGCTGCAGTGGAAGAGAATTTTAGTGCTGATTATGCTAAGTTAGCTCGCATTGCTAATAGCACAACAGGTTGTGTACTTGCTTTTGATGCAGAAGGTTGTTGGTTCTACTCCCATAAGGGGTGAATGCTGCCGTACTGAAAGTTAAGATACTAACTATGAGCCTGTTATCAGTTTGCCATCCATTTCCTATTGCAATATTACTAGCTTATTTTTCATGTAATTTAGGCAATTTATTCCTCAGGGGCATCAGACACTTTATTTTTCGATGAAACCATGAAATATAAAGGTGATTGCTAGCAGCAACCTCTTCATTACAGATTTATTTAACGTGGAATTATTTAGATGACTTTTTTACTACTTCAGAGATTGTGCATATTTACTGATAATGGTGGACTGTACAATTGTGCATATTTACTGATAATAGTGGACTGTAGAAGTTTGAGTAGACTTTTATGATGGAAATGTTCTGAATTGGGCAGTTTTGTCATTGGTGCATGCATTTTGTTAAACTGTTTACTGGAAAAATGTTCAAAGCAATAGGAAGGTGTATCAAAGAGCACATGTATGTTTCATATGCAAGGGGCCTATGATTTGAAAACAGCCCAGAATTAATCTTTATCTGCCATGGGTAAAATGTATTTTCTTTGAATGTGGGTTTCAATGTTGTTTCAATGGCAGAGAAATTTTAATGCCAAGTTTGTTTAGCAGATGTCTTAGTGTTTGTGCTGTAAAATGCAAAATAAAACTTTCAAATGAAGTTCAAATCATCATAGAAGTAAATCAGTATGCACATTAGTGTTTATGGTAAATGGAGTGAAATAGCCAAGTAATGGATCATTGGAATGGCTGCAGGGGGAGGCTCCATTCGACCATAATTTTGTGAGGGAGAAAGGCAGCAAACTTAAAGACAGCCCCAGCTGAACTATACCTCCCAACTGTCCAGATTTTCAAAGAATTAATAGATTTTTGCTTCTTATTTTTGGTTTGTTCCTCATAAAATTTGTGGTTTTCTGGCAAATCATTTAGGAATTAAGTCCCTAAATAATGACACACTGAGTGTCTCCACATTCATAACCTTCAGAAAAATGCATGCTAAAGTAAGACCTGTTGTTCTATCAACTGTCTCAGTTTATACAATAGCAATTTTTAGTACTGTTTATATGTTCCCCCAATATATTTGGCCTTGTCCAGATTTATTGCATTAACAGGTTGAGAGGTACATGCAAATAAATTGCTTTATAGAATTAGGCATAGCCAAACCTCTCAACTGTCCCTGATTTTGGCTCAAAATGTTGCTCTTCCCCTAATAATCCCTCCGCAAAATAGCAATTTTGGATGAAAACATGGAGGGTTTACAATTAAGAAATAACTGTAATAATCAGAGTTATAGATTACTTTTATTTCAGAAATGCATGTAGATTCTTTTATTTTGTCAGCTGCTCAAGTTAGCAGTACTAATATTAAAGTGTCCCTTTTTTGACAGGTTCCCAGCTGTATTGTGTGGCTATTTTATATTTTTACATCACATTTCTGGTCCATTTTTCATAAAATTGTGTTTTTTTTGGCAAATTAGTGACAAATCATTAAAGACTGAAGTTAGAAAATAATGACAGACATTTGAGTTTCAGATTTCGTACCATTCAGAAAATTCATACTAATGCAAGACCTATTCTATTATCTTTCTAAGTTTATAAGAGCAATATTTAAAAATTGTCCTTATTTTTGGGCCTTTGTCCCACTTCTTTGTATGGTTTTGTCCAGATTTCTTGCTCTGAGGTTGAGATGTATGACAAATGTGTCAGGGTCATCACAGTCAGCCAGAGACATTTCAAATTGTGACATACTTGTTGCACCCCACTCCCCCATGTAGTGACTCTGGATGTGTCAAAGCAAGGCAAGGAGTAAATGTGCAGAGTATCCCCCCATCCAAGGTAGACACAAGTACTAGAGTGGCTTTTCATCTGTCCTTGATTTTTGCAGATTGGTCTGGTTTCTGTCATATTTTTTGTACTGTTGATTAATGCTTATTACTCAAAGTGCCTGTTGAATTGTGTTTAAGTAGCAATACTTTAATGACTATCATGTAAGCTTGGCTGAGCTCGTAAGATGCAAGTAAGCTTTAATAAGCATATTGTTAAAGAATTGCCAACATTGAAAGCCTTTCTTTTGTTGCCATGTAGAGAATACTTAACTAGATAATGTATAAGCCTTGGGTATTGAAATGCATATGACAGTATTTGTAATAAAGGACAGGATTACATTATTTTAAGAAGCTCATTACACTTAGAGACTTCCAGTCATCTCTGCAGGCTTTACCCATAAACTAAACAGAATGCCAATCGTGTGGTCCATAACCTGTACAGTAATCCTTTTAAGCAATGTATTTTGAGCTTATTTCTTGTTTGCTTTTCATTTTTTACTTTGATCATGTTTTTCCCATGAAACAAGTAGATAGTTGTCAGGCAGCAGGTCTTTTTTGGATAAGAAACATTTTTACAAGTGGGGGCATCAGAGATTTCTACTTTCAGCATGTTACTTGGTACTTTAATAAAGCTGAATATAAATTATAATTAGAACTGTAGTGCAAGGAGAAATGGTCTGAGTTGAGTGCTGCTTGTTTTTCTTATACTTGATTTTGACTGGCATTCCATTAATGTATTTAAAAAGTAATTTATTTTTTCATGCCTCACAACCTTTTTGTTTCCATCTAGATATTAAGTAAGCTGTCATGCAGCCAATGCATTGAAATATTTTTATTCTTCTACACTTCATTTTGTCTTGATTGGACTCTCATAATGACAGTTTGGCACCCAGGGCAGTGTATTTAGTTAGTTTTTGTGGTTTTGAGCATAGCCCCTCCCCTTTCTAGTTGGCCACACCCCCTCCCATTGACCCCACCCATTCAGCTGACTCCTGCAGCCCCCCTTTGATTTGAAGTCACCAGCCGCCACTGCCTATCCCTCTACTCAGTCTAATACAGACTCCTCCGAGGTGACCTCTGTCTGGCATACAAAGCAATCTCCAACCCCGCCCTGATGGGACTGCTGCATATCTACAAGTCAAGCTCCTCTTGAGTAACTCCCACAGGAGACCTCAACCTGGTCTGTGACATCAATAGGACTTGTTGGTGGGGCAGATTTGTGTCCCAGAGACTTCCCCTTTTGTGGAATAGACTCCATCTCCATGTAAATCAGAGTACCTCATTAAACCTTTTTAAGAGCAACCTGGATAACTGGATAGGGAACAGAAAATACACCCCTGGGATTCCACCTATGTCCCTGTTGGACAGTGGCATAGGGTGTTGACTTGGAACATAGGCTTAATTCTTGGCTAGGCTTGTAAGGGCCTCAGGGCCAATAGTCTAGTAAATTCCTATGATCATCATGGACCTTATCAACAAAGATATAAGAAATCTCCAAATGTTCGACCCCACCCAGTTTGGCTTTGTCAAGGGGAGATCATGCCTGTTAAACTTGGTGATCTTCTTCGAGATAGTCACCAAAGCCACAGACAAGGGCAGATCTGTGCAAACTGTGTCCCTAGACTTAGCCAAGGCCTTTGACACAATCCCCTATTCAGGCATCATTGATAAACTCAACCAGCTGGGTATCAACCCATATACTGTCAGGTGGGTTGCAAACTGGCTCAATGATAGAACTCATACGGTCAAATTAGGAAACTCCACCTCCTCCAGCAGACCCGTAACCAGTGGTGTTTCACAGGGATCGGTTTTGGGACCTCTACTGTTCAGAATCTACTTTGCTGAAGTGCAGGCTAAAACTAAAGGACTGTGGCTGGCAAAGTTTCCTGATGACTGCAAAATGGGAGCAATCATTGAAACCCC
This sequence comes from Protopterus annectens, assembly GCF_019279795.1. Taxonomy (NCBI): domain Eukaryota; kingdom Metazoa; phylum Chordata; order Ceratodontiformes; family Protopteridae; genus Protopterus; species Protopterus annectens. The sequence goes on along the minus strand of NC_056743.1, from coordinate 1,289,082,086 downwards.
TAATGATGTCAACATCCTGGAAAAAGGTCTTACGCAAACTAACGACTGGTGTCAAAGTCATGGTCTTAAACTTAATGCAAAAAAAATGCATTATCATCTCCTTCAGCAAGGTGATGTTCCTGCAAACTACCATATCAATAGCAATACCCTAAGAACACAGTCAGTGGTGAGAGATATGAGCACACAGGTCAACAGCAACCTTAACTTCAATCAGCATATCTCCACAGTGGTAAGAAGGGCATTTTATAGGTTCACAGGTTGGTTCATAGGTTGATACTAGGCTATCTGCCCTAGGGCATTTATAAGCCTAGCCAGAGTGTGTTTGGCTTTCGCCACCCTTTTAGATTAGTTGACTGTGCCTCTGTATAGTAGGTCACAGAAGGTAGCCCTTTTAAGGTTAGTTTATTGTACCTCTGTCAAGTAGGACACAGAAGAGATCTCAGGGGTAAACCTATGATCTTCCATCCACTCATCAAGATTTCTCTTGAAGAGGGTCAGTGAGGGGCTCTGCCTAACATGGATTGGGATTTTGTTCCAGAGTGAGGGGAGCCTCTGGGATATGAATCTGTCCCTCCAGCACGTCCTATTTATTTCTGTGCTGAGGTTCAAGTCCCTGGAGCGTGTAGCTCTAAGAGATTTGGATTTCCTGAGGTGAAGCATGTCCATTAATTCTGGGTTGGACATGGCTTTATACGTCAGACACAGATCACCTCTGAGTAGGCGGTACGCAACTGAGTAGAGCTGGAGTTTCTTTAGCTGAACTGCATAGGGCATCTGTTTGAGCCCCTTGATCCTCTTGGTGAGGTACTTTTGGGGTCCTTCCAGTTGCTGCAGGTGTCGGGTAAGGTACATCCCAAATGGGGCATTGTATTCAATTATGGACCTGATAAGTGATGAGTAAAGGGGCACAATGACCTCTCTTGATCTAGATTTGAACCCTTTCATGATAAAGTGGGCTATATAGAAGGTCTTTCTAACCACTTTGGCAACATGATTGTCAAAGGAGAGATTGCTATCTACTTGGGTCCCCAAGTCCCTAATTACTTCTTCCGTACTTAATGGATTACCACCTATGTGGTAATTTGTGGGCACTTTGTTTTTCCCAAAGGGGATGACTATGCACTTTTTGGCATTTAGCTTTAGGCCATGGCTCTGGCACCAGTTATCTATCTCTGTGAGACCCTTTTGGAGGATGCCTGTGTCAGCCGGAGAGTCGATTATGGCACCCAGTTTGCAGTCATCTGCGAACTTGGTCAGCCATAGTCCACCCGTGTTAGCCTGTACCTTGGAGAAATATATACCGAACAAGAGAGGTCCCAGGACTGAGCCTTGTGGGACACCACTTGTAACTGGTTTAGAGTCTGACATGGCACCTGCTATTCTGACCATGTGGGTTCTATCCCTGAGCCAGTTTGCAACCCATCTTGTGACATAGGGGTTGATATTTAAGCTGGTGAGCTTATTTATGATGCCCGAGTGGGGTATTGAGTCGAAGGCTTTTGCGAGGTCCAGGTAGGCTGTGTGGATTACCTTCCCTTCATCTATTTGGTAACTGTTTCAAAGAAGTCAACCAGGTTCAAGAGGCAAGATCTGCCCTTAACAAAGCTGAATTGGGTAGGATCCAGTGTTTGGAGGTTCCCAATGTCTTTGTTTATGATTTCCACGATGATACGCTCCATAGCTTTGCAGACCAGGCTAGTCAGGCTTATAGGGCGATAGTTTCCAGGGTCTGTTGTGGCACCACCTTTGTGGAGTGGGACCACTGTTGCTGTACGCCATTCCTTGGGTACATATCCTGTAGTAAGGCTGAGATTGAACAGTGACTTTATATAAGGGTTTAGTTCTTCTTGAAGCTCATGTAAGACGCAGCCCGGGACACCATCTGGTCCCATTGATGCTGTGTTTTTTGCTTTGAAGAGGGCAGCTCTCACCTGTGCATCTGTGATCTCAGGAAGGTTACACTCTGTTGGGATAGACATTTGCTATTTTGGGGGGGAAGGGGGGGAAGTTTGCACTGAACCTTTCTGCCAGGATGTTGGCAATGTCTTCGGGTTCAGTGTATTTTTTGTCATTTTTCACTAGCTCAGAGCATATCTGGGAGTTGCTTCCCAGGTTCCTGACATAACTATAGAAGGCCTTGTGATTATCTTTAGTGTCTTGTGCAATTGTTGTCTTTTGAAGCTGGCCTTAGATGATTTTATGAGGGATCGCAGTTTCTTGCTAGTACTGATCAGAGACACCTTCCCTTTCTTGGATTTTGCTCTATCATGTAGTAGCTTTCTCCTTCTGTTGTATAGCTTATTTATGGCTGGGGTCCACCAGACAGGTCTCCTGCCTTTGGAGGAGTGAGTCTTGGTTTTATTTGGGATAGCATGCTCCATGCATTCCTGTAGGTGTCCATATAATGCTTTTGTAAAGGATTCTGCATTTTGGGCCATATTTTCCACTGGCCTGGGGGCTTTGAAGGATTCCACCTCAGTTTTGAGAAGTGTGAAGTTTGCTTTTGAGAAGTTCTTCACCGTAGTTACCTTGGCTGGGGGTGGGGGTGGAATATGGATTTCCAGTGAGATTAGTTTATGGTCTGATCTTACCAATGAGGGGTATACCTCTGGTGTGGAACATAGAGACCCCATGTTGGTGATGACCAGATCCAATATGTTTTCCCCACTTGTGGGAGTGGTGACCAGTTGTTCCATAACATTTGAGTTTATAAATTTTAGGAACCATTGGGCGAGGGTGTTTGGGCTTGAGTAGTTTTTCCAATCAATGTTTGGATAGTTGAAGTCACCCAATATAATGGTGTTTGGAGAGACCTTCATATTCTCCAGGGTTCTCTGGAAAGCCGAGTGAGGTTCCTGTGTTTGAGAGGGTGGTCTGTAGCAGGCTACAAACTGAAAGGCAGTTTTGCCCACTGTTAGTTGTACATGGATGGTCTCCGATGCTTTGTGCAGTGCCACTAACCTGGAGGTGTGGGTATCTTTGATAAATATAGATACTCCCCCTCCTTTTGTGGATTGGTCTAAGTTTTGGGGCTGAAAAGCATGGTATGAAGTATAACCTGTTAGTGCTGGGGTGCTCTCGGGAGCCTTGAACCAGTTTTCTGTTACTGCACAGATATCAATATTCTCCATACTGAGGAGAGTCTCGAGTACGTGCATCCTGAGGTTTAGACTTCTGGTGTTGAGCAGCATTACCCTTATTTTTTTTTTTCTTTGTGTTGTCTATGGAGGTGGGTTATTCTTTTGAGCCTTGCCAAAAAAAGCACTATGGGGGAGGCAAGAGCCTTTGCCAGTATTTGAAAACCCAGGGGTGACAGGTGCAAGCCATCCCTAGTGAAGCAACGTGGCTTGTCGAGCATGTCATCCCAGGCTGACAGACACTGGATCCCCTTTGAATGACACCAATACTTTAGCCAATTGTTAAAACTGATAATTTTGTCTTTATACTGTGGCATCATTCTTGGCGAGGGTAAGATGCTACTCAAGGTCAGGATCATACCGGCCTGGGCTACATGATCAAAGAGCTCCTCTATGTCTCTTTTCATGTAATCCAGGGAAGTACGTCTCAGGTCATTCACACCAGCATGGACAATGACGGAGTCATATTTGTACTTGATTTGGAGTGACCTGAGTGCTTGTGTTATGTGGCATATTGCTCATCTCATAAGTAAGGGCATTTCCTCTAGAAGAAAAGAGGTTATAATCCCCTTGTACTCTTACCTCATCAGGCACATAATAGAGTACAATGCTCCCTTTGGTATGTTCGTTTCCAAACACCTGCACCAATTGGAAAGACCACAAAGGTTCCTTACAAAGAAAATTCAGGATCTTCAAGATCTGTCTTATGCAGACAGACTGAAATCATTGTCACTTTACTATGTGTTGTACAGACTGCACAGAGGTGACCTGTGCCTTGCATATAGAGCAATCTCTGATCCAGCTTTAATGAAAATGCTGCACATTCACAAGTCAAATGGCACATGGATCACTCACTCAAAGGCCCTTATCCTGGTATGTGACATGAGCAGAACTTGCTGGAGAGACAAATTTGTCTCACAGAGGTTGCTCCACTTTTGGAACAAGCTTCCTATTCATGTTAAACAAAGCCCCTCATTGGCCCTATTCAAGTGTAATTTGGACAGATGTATGGGTAACTGTTAATTCATCCTGGGGTTCCACCTGTGTCCCTCTTGGACAAGGGCAACAGGTGCCAGTTTTTAGTGCCTGCTTGAACCAGACACCCTTGGGAACATGGTTTGAACTTGGTTAGGCTTGTAAGGGCCCTGAGGCCATTAGCCTAGTAACCTCCTATGATCCTATGAAGAATTTTTCAAAGACAGATTACCTCCTACTAAGTGATGGTATAAGAATTTTCTAAGTACCCTTGAAAGCAAATAACATGGACACCTATGCAGAGGTGTACACCAGTTCCCTGTATAACCACTTAAGCAGTAGTATAGAATCATCTGTACCTGCCTGGATTAAAACCAGATCTTGCTGAAAAAACAAGCCACCCTGGTGGACCCCTAGTATAAACAGGCTAAACAACAAACTAATGTCCAAGAACAAGAGTAAACTGGCTCAGTAGAGGAAGAAATCCCTCTCTAACAAACAAATTAGAGATCTTGTCAAGTCCTCTGAATCTAATTACAAAACAAAAATAGCCTCCCTAGCGAAGGATAATCACAAGTCATTCTTTAACTATGTCCAAAACCTTAAACGGAATGCCCAGCTATGAACTGAAATGGTTGTGGACGGCACCAGTCATACTCACCCAGAGGTAATAGCCAACCTGCTAGCTAACATATTTGGGAAAGCTTCACCCCCCCCCATTCCCTCCAGTCACCCCCCCAAAGTATACCTGCCACCATTTCAAAGCCTATTATCTCAACAGAGCAGGTCATCTCGGCACCCTCCAAGGCCAAATACATGGCTTCAATGGGACCAGACAACATCCTAACAACTTAAAACATGATCTAGCGGGCCAACTTGGATCCCTGTTTAACTACAGCCTGAGAACTGGCTATGTTCCTGCAGAATGGAGGACAGCAACAGCAATCCCTCTGCACAAAGTGGGGACCATCAACCGAGCCTGGGAATTAAAGGCTGATAAGCTTGACTAGACTCATTTGCAAGGACACAGAATTAATCATTATGGACCTTATTAACACATAGGTAATCTAAACACTCTAGACCCAACCCAATTCAGATTCATTAAAAGTAGATCATACCTGTTAAACATAGTTTACTTCTTTGGAAAAGTCAACAAGGCCCTGGATGAGGGAAAGACAGTACATACCACCTATCTTGACCTAGCCAAGGCATTTGACACAATTTTCTACTCAGGTATTATAGAGAAACCCACCCAATTGGGAACTAACCCCTACATTACCAGATAGGTAGCCAACTGGCTCACCAACATGACACATATTGTCAATGTGTGTGACTTCACCTCTAGAAAAACACCATCAGCAGTGGCCATGGGTTTCTTTGCTGGGCCCCTTACTGTTTGGAATTTATTTCTCAGATGTCCAGGCAACCTGTAGCTGACCAAGTTCACCGACAATTGCAAATTGGGAACAATCAATGAGTCCCCCAACAATGTTAATATACTGCAGACAGGGTTATCACAGACAAATGTTTGGTGCCAAAGCCACTGATTAAGGTTAATGACAAAAATGCATTATTATCCCCTTTGGGAAAACTGACATTCCTGCTAATTACATTATAGACAGCACCCCCCTGAGTGTAGGCCCAGTGGTGCATGATCAGGGTACTCAGGTTGATAACAGTCTGAACTTTGACCACCATGTATCCACAGTAGTAAGGAATTCCTTCTATGTGGCACGTCATATAAGTAAAGGCATCACATCTAGATATAAGGATGCTATAATTCCATTAAACTGGGCTCTCTCATCAGACCAATAATTGAGTGCAATGCTCTCTTTTGCATGTACCTTACCAGACACCTGCAACAACTGGAGAGACCATAAAGATTTCAAACCAAGGAATTACAGGGTACACAAAACAAGTCTTATGTGGAAGGATTGAAAGCACTGTCACTGTATTCTGTCTCCTACAGATTGCTAAGGGGTGACCTGTGCCTGGCTTACAGGGCAGTCTGACCCAGCCCTGATGGAAAAGCTACACATTTGTAAATCAAACTGCAGGAGGGTCACTCACTCCAGGGATCTTAACCTAGCCTTTGACATGAACAGGTCATGCTAGAGAGATAGATATATTTCCCAGAGATTGCCACTTCTCAGGAACAAACTTTCAATTCACATAAAGCATAGCCCCTCCCTGACCCTCTTCAAATGCACCCTAGATCAATGGATGAGTGAATGCAAATTCACTCCTGGGGTGGTGCTCATGTCCCTCCGGGACAGAAGAACTACCATTGACCCTTACCTCTGCAAATTTCACTCATCTAACCACCAACAACTGGGGCAACTGGGGATAAATATGGTTAGCTTGTAAGAGTTCCAAGACTGTTAGCTTAGTAACCTTCTGTGAACCTATGAACCTACATATATCATTGAAGGTCTGTTAAAAATGTTTGTAATTCTTGAGCAGCCATTAAATAATATGCATTAACAATTACACATACATTGGCTAATTAGACTACATTCATATGAAATAGATGCAACTATTACAGAATAAAAGATACTTATGAATTTGTAGATGTTGAACATTGAGCATTTGAAGACATGTATTATGGGGTTTGTCAGAGAGATAACAGATCACGTGATAAGTATTTAGAAATTCAATAAATGGAATTGTGGGAAGAAACAGTTGGACAGAAAATGTTAATACTGTAGTTAAATTATTAGGTGTCAAGCAGATTTAGAGACAATTGTATATATGGATATTGTAAGTTTTATATTAGAAGTATAGAGGTGGAATGTGAGTATTGTCACAAAATAATGTATATACCTGGGAGATACTAGTAAAACTATTCATGTATTAGTGAAGACTGGTTGTGGGATATAGGATTCTGAATGAAGAGAAATGGATTGATAATATGGCAATCTGAATTTAACAGTGGCATTTATTCTGGTGATGTAGAGGATCAGATCCATTGATCTTATACATTAAATTTTAGTTGTGTTTTAAATGAGTTTGCCTTCTGAATGGATTTTAGTGGTAGTGGGATGTGGGTCCACAGTTTAGCTACACTATTTGAATACAAAGCGTCACCTTCAGTATTAGATGATTTGGTTATAGTGATTACTGATTTTTCTCTAGAGCATAAAATTCTATTAGGTTAGCAGTGTTGTACTAAGTTGTTAAGGGATGGGCAATTTTCTGGCTTATAGAAAAGTCTCTGTATTGTAGTTAGCTGAGAAAGAGATGGGCGATATGGTTGTTCTATCTAACCAGTTTAATTCTCTGAGAGATAGACAGTGGGTATGTTCTTTTGTTGTGGTTTACAAATTCAGATTTTTTTTATTTTAACATTGCTCATGTTTGCACAGTTGCAAGACTTGAAGTTAAATGAAGATTGGAACAGCATAAAGGAGAGGTGACAGTAAGAAACTGGTAGCTATACGTCTTCTGGCTATGTCAGTGGAAGTTTTTTATTCAGTGTAATAACTGATAGGACTGTAGAACACTGGAATGAACTGGAAATAACTGAAAAAACTGGAATGAGACTGGAATGAATGTCTTTATCTTTTAATTAGCAAAACTGTGCTGAACAGGTACCAGTCTCTCTTTTATGGAACAAATCTTCTTGTACATTTCAGAATAAAAGTCTGCATACAGTGTAATTTGGTTAAGAATGTTTTATTATGTACAGTGGCGGTAGATGTCAACAATATCCGAATCAAATCTTAATGTCCATAACTTCTACAGTCATTATACTGTCCATGAATTCTGTACTTGGAATGTCAAATCTACTGATAATTATGTCTGTAGCTACTGAATTTAGAATTATTTCCACCTGAATAATAATATTCTGCAATGCTGGATATTTGACCTGACTTCTGAGTGTCTGTACCAAACTTCTGATGACTGCCCTGCAATGACTTTCTGCATATCAGTCGAAATTAACTATTTAACTGTGTCTGAAGTATCTCCTAATAATATCAAAATGCTGTAAATTTCTACATGCCTCTTTTATCTTGGCTTCCAAGTTTTGTACCCTCCAAACAAGATGTGTTTGTTCTCAATGTATTGCACATTCTGTTCTTATCAGTATTCTTGACTGAGGATTATTTTCACTGATTGAAAGTGTATTCACTGAAACTGTATGCAAAATGTAAAGGCTTGCTTTAATATGGCTGCATTTCTAGACTTATGCAAAGAGAATACTGTATTTTTGTCTAACAAACTACATTTAAATAATACCCAATGTTGCAATTCCTCTTGAGATACCCAAACACAAGTACCTTTTTCTGTAGTTAATTTAAAATATAAAATAAAAAAATGAAGATACAGGCCTAACTTTACATTGTCAGGCCTTTGCAAGGCCTATTCTACTAAATGTATTTATGTAGAATTTACTCCATAACAATTGTCTCTGAAATTACTGAAATTGGATTTACTTCTGTAGTTATTTTATAAATATATTAATATGGACAGTGAAGGATACTATAATGATCACTAGACCTTCCTCTTCTTCTTCTTTCGGCTTTTCCCGGTTAGGGGTCACCACAGCGGATCACCTGTCTGCTCAAGATTGGCAGTAGAGTTTTACGGTGTCGAGTTGCCAGCCCAACCTTCCACAGAAGGCACACACACACAAGCACTCCACCTAGGGCCAATTTAGAGTGTCCAATCAACCTATAGCATGTCTTTGGGATGTAGGAGGAAACCAGAGCACCCGAAGGAAACCCACACGACCACAGGGAGGACATGCAGACTCCTCACAGAAGGCACCCCAGCTGAGGATCGAACCGAAGAACCTCTTGCTGTGAGGTGACAACGCTAACCGCTGCACCACCGTGGCCGCACATATTGATCACTAGAACTAATATAAAATAATTTTTCTTTACCTGGTAAATAAATTATCAATTTTAATTTTGACTACTAGGTGTTGCTTGAGCATTTATGGTCTATTTGGATTGAAATCTCTTAATTGTATGGTTTAATTATAACTGGTCAATTTAACATGTTATAACTGATAAACTCTCTTTTTTTACACCATTAACATATGTATCGTGAAGCATAATAATGTATTAACTTGTTTGTGTAAATCTTTAGCTAGATGTGTTAATAATAAACCTGTTTAATTTATATGTGGTGTAATAGATGTTTATCTTTTAAATTTGTGTTTTAAATATCCTGTAAATATCTATGTGCTGTAGTAGTAGAAGTATGTTTACTAAAACCCATGCTTTCTGTATTTCAGATCTATACCTTTGCATATCCTGTCAGTGTCTTTTTAACTTTCTGTCTAATGTACAATAATTATTATGTAATGTGCACTGTATTCTGTAAATTAATTAACAAATTAAGCCTACCTGTTATGTCTTAGTATATTAAATAAGTTATTCTTTAGAATAACTTGTTTTAATAAGCCTGTTACAAATAATTCTGTCACTTTACCCAAATGACTGAATAATGTGGTGTGATGTAATTGCATGTTGTATACTGTTTAGTAATGTTGCTAGAAATGTATAACTGAGTATAAATGTTATATTCTAAAATCTGACTGAAATGTACCATACTGAGCTCATAACTGAGTATGAATGTCATATTCTGAAACCTGACTGAAATTTACACTAAAGTGATACATATTTATACTGAACATATAAAATAGCTGTGTATAAATAATGTAACCCTAATCTTGCTGTGGTAGAGGGAAGTCCTACTGCTTACCAGTGGGAGTGGTGAGCATTGTACTGTCTATCTAAGACTAGAAAAGTGGTTTCCAGCTCTGAAATTGTAATTTTATTAGCCTTTTTGGGCTGATTTCTATCCCTTTCAACTTTCTGGCTTAAAAACGCGTGTGTTTGCACATTTTTTGCATCGTGCAGCACCGTGAGGCTACAGGTAAACTATTCCAGGTGCTAGAAAGTCTGCTCTTCAAATTTTCCCTTAGAACTAGCTGGTTTCTCAGTAGTAGCACTAAAATCTGAACCCCTGTGACTAGCACTTGCTCTAGAACCTGCTGGAAAGCACTAGGAAGCCTGAAACTGATACAAGTACTCAACACTCCTTGTCAATAAGGAGAAATTAATTGTAGGCACTAAACAGCCTATAATTGCAAAGTACCTTGCAAAGGTAAGGGTAAACAGCTCTTATACTTTACAAAAAAAGCAGCCAAACAGGCATGTCCAAGGGTCAGCTTCCGGTGATTTCTCCTGTCTACCTGGTGAATCTGGGCATACTGGGGCAATGCAGCAACTGCCTCATGTACACAGACAACCCTCTCCTCCTACCACCCAACACTACAACCTGCGAGAGATGCACTTACATAGCCAAACTGGAAGCAAAGCTCTCTCCGGCCAACATCGTGCTAGACAGTCAAGAGGAGAAGGTTAACACCTGCACTACACCTCAAGCAGCTCATAGCCCTTCAAAACCCACACCATCAACACCCACACATAGCAACACTAAACCCACACATGCTGAGGCCCTTAACATTAACCTGCCCAAGCAACAAGGACCTCCGAAGCTGAAATGGAAACAAACAGCAGTTACAACCAAAGTGACACATAGCTCACAACACCATTGTGCCACCCAACAACAGCCCCTAAGGCAAGACAATGTACCCAACACTTTAGTCATAGGTGACTCTAAAGTCAGGCACACTGATGTCCCCACTCATCAGGCTGAACAAGGAGAAAATTACAGTCAGCTGCCTGTCGAGTGCCAGGATCCGCCACAAAACGCATGCACTCAAGTCACTCCACAACAAATACAAACACGAATCTGTCATTGTCCATGCTGGAGTGAATGACTTTAGATGTACCTCCCTGGACTACATGAAAAGAGACATGGAAGAGCTCTCGGATCATGTGACCCTGGCAGGTATGATCCTAGACCTAAGTAGCATCCTGCCTTCGCCCAGAATAATACCACAGTATAAGGACAAAATGACTGACTTCAACAATTGGCTAAGCTTCTGGTGTCATTCAAAGGGGATCCAGTATCTGTCTGCCTGGGAAGACATGATCAACAAACCACGATACTTTGCCAGAGATGGTCTGCACCTCTCACCCCTAGGATTCAGGTTACTAGCTAAAGCTCTTCCCACCCCTATAGTGCCTTTTTTAGGCAAGGTTCAAAGGACAAAACCACCACCATAACAGATACAAGCATGCAAAATCTGAAGGCAATGCTACCAGGCTAGTTGCCCAACACAATGCATCTGAAATTCTCCAGGTGCAACTAACACTAGGTAAGACTGCAATCCAACTTGTAGCTTGCTACAGATCCCCCACCATGCCCCAAGATTCTCACTACAACTTTCTATAAACATACTGGAAATTATTAAGATACAGCCAAACACCCTAATACTGAGTGATTTCAACTACCCTGCCATTAATTGGGAAAACTACTCGGGTACCAACTCCTTTTCCCAACGGTTCTTGGGATTCATAAATTCCAACGCCCTGGATCAGCTAATCCATTGTCCCACCAGGGGAGCCAATATCCTAGACCTGGTCATTACCAACATGGGAGATAGATGCTCCACACCAGTGGTCACCCCCTCATTGGTCAGGTCTGACCATAAGCAAATCACCTTTGACATCCACATTCCACCCCCACCCCCCAGTAAGGAAACCTCCTTAAAAAACTTCTCCAAAGCCAACTTCATGCTACTGAAGTCAGAAGTGACAAACTTCACAACACCCACGCAGACGGGATCTGGAAGTTCGACTGCAGAATCCTACACTAAGGCACTGTACGAATGCATGAATCGTGCCATCCCAAATAGAACCAAGATGCTCTTCTCCAAAAAAAGGAAACCATTGTGGTGGTCCCCTGCTATAAACAATCTATACAACAGAAGGAAGAAACTGTTGCAGAAAAGAGGAAAAATCCCTGGATGCAAAAAACTCCTTCACCAGGCTCAGTAAGAAGCTGAGATCCCTCATAAAATCCTCAAAAGCTAGTTACGAAAATAAAATTGCCAAAGATTCCAAAGACAGCCACAAGGCATTCTATAGTTATGTCAAAGACAGCCACAAGGCATTCTATAGTTATGTCAAAAATCTAACTGGCAATGCTCAGATCTGCTCTGAGCTACAACAGAATGGCATTAAATATACTGATCCCAAGGATATTGCCAATACCCTGGCAGATCAATTTAGTGCCATCTTCACCCCCCACTCACCCCCTAAAGGGCCCATCTCAATACCAAAAGATTGCCAAATTCCAATAATCACGGCCACACAGGTAGAAACCGCACTCTCCAAAGCTAAGAATACATCATCCATGGGACCAGATGACATCCCAGGCTGTGTACTACATGAACTACAAAATGAACTGGCACCTCACCTAAGTGTCATGTTTAATCATAGCCTCACCTCAGGCTTCATGCTCACTGAGTGGCGCACAGCTACAATTATCTCACTCCACAAGGTAGGATCCGCCTTGGATCCCGGGAACTACCGTCCCATCAGTCTGACAAGCCTGATCTGCAAGGCCATGGAACGCATTATCATGGAACTTATAAACAAAGACATTGGCAACCTTCAAACACTGGACCCCACCCAGTTTAGGTTTGGGAAGGGCCGATCTTGTCTTCTGAATCTGATTGACTTCTTCAAATCAGTCTCCAGAGCTGTGGACGTGGGTAAGGTGGTCCACACAGCCTATCTGGACCTTGCCAAGGCCTTCAACACCATCCCCCACTCTGGAATCATAGATAAACTTACTAAGCTGGGCATAAATCCCTACATCACTCGATGGGTTGCCAACTGGCTTACTGACAGAACCCAGACTGTAAAAGTAGCCGACTCCAAATCCAGTTCCAGACAAGTGACAAGTGGAGTACCTCAGGGTTCAGTCCTGGGACCACTCCTGTTTGGCATCTACTTCTCTGATGTACAGGCCAACACTAAGTGACTCTGGCTAACAAAGTTTGCAGATGACTGCAAACTGGGAGCCATTATTGAATCCCCAAATGATGTGGATATTCTACAAAAAGGCCTTACAGAAACAGATGCCTGGTGCCCGAGCCATGGGCTCAAGCTTATTGCCAAGAAATGTATAGTTATCCCCTTTGGAAAAAAACATGTACCCATGAATTACCACATAGGTGGCAGGATGCTAAACATCGAAAGTGTGATGAGAGATGTAGGGACACAGGGGGACAGTGGTCTCACTTTCGATAACCACATTGCCACAACAGTCAGGAAATCCTTCTATGTGGCACACCTCATCACTAAGGGCTTTTCATCCAGAAAAAAGGAGCTCATTGTCCCACTGTACTCATCCCTCATTAGACCCATTATAGAGTATAATGCCCCGTTTGGTATGTACCTCACAAGACATCTGCAACAGCTGGAAAGGCCACAGAAATACCTCACTAAAAGAATCACAGGCCTAAAGCAGATGCCATATGCTGACCGTCTAAAAAAACTCCAGCTATACTCTGTGGCATATCGTCTACTCAGAGGCAATCTCTGCTTAACATACAAGGCCATGTCAAACTCTGAGCTGTTGGACATGCTCTAAAGAAATCCCAATCCCTCAGAGTCACACGCTCCAGGGATCTAAACCTTGTCATCACAATGAACAAAACATGCTGGAGGGAAAGGTTCCTGACCCAGAGTCTCCCCATACTCTGGAATAGACTGCCCATACGTGTCAAGCAGAGCACCTTCCTTGGCCCTCTTCAAAAGGAACCTTGATGATTGGATGGAAGATAGGAAATTCACCCCGGGGATCATGTCAGTCACCCTGCTAGACAGGGGTCCAGGGAAGTAAATATTGAGGGAAGAAATATTCAGGGAATTGTTATGGCTAGGCTTGTATAGGCCATAGGGCCAATAGCCTAGTACCAACTTATGAACCTTCGAACCTGTATAAAGGTACATCTGTTGTATATTCTAAATTTAAAGAATACTTTTTTTCTTTAAATAACTGAAACCCATTTAAACAAACATTGTAGAAAAAACATAATCTTCACTTCTGGCTTAGGTGGTCTTGTCTTTCTGTAGATACTTGACTTGGAAGAATGTTGGAATGTTGGAAGAACACACTCCTCAGGTACGATAGTATGCACCCAAGACACGTGTTCAAGGAAAGTCAGTTTTGTAGGCTAGATAGAATATGTGAAGAAGATCTAGATTTTACATTACAGGCAGATAAGCTAGAAAATCTATTTATACAGAGGGGTTACAACAAGGTATTAGTGAAAGAAATTAGGAATCAAGTGAAGAGAGCTACAAGATATGATGAAAAAATACATTTTGTCACTACTTATACCAATGACAATAGAGTAATCAAAGAAATTATTAGTAGCCATTGGCAAATTTTAACTATAGATAGCAAGACATTAGAATTAGTAGGCCAAACTCCTAGCTTCACGTATCAAAATAGCAAGAATCTAAAAAGACTGCTATGTACTACACATAGCAGCAATGGAACAATAGGCACTCAGATCAGTAGTAAACTTGGAACATTTCCGTGTTATAATTGTAATATGTGTAAATATATCACAGGGACACAGGTATTTACTCACCCTGTCTTGAGTTACTCATTCACTCCTAGATTTTTTGCATCTTGTAATACATGCAACATTATTTATTTAGCCACCTGTGAATGTTGTTCTGCATTTTATGTGGGACTCACAAAAAGAGAATTAAAGAAAATAATTTACAATCATGCATATGATATTAAAAAGAATAATGAACTCAATGCATTAGCAAAGCATGTGATTCAATTTAATAGTCATAACTTTAAATTTAGGGTCTTGCAAATTGTAAATAAAAATGAAAGAGGGGGTGATTCTGTGAACCTTTTGGAACAAAGGGAACTAGAATGGATATTAAAACTAAGAGCACACCATCCTCCGGGCTTAAATCAATATGTCCCTTTGAAGCCGGTTTTAAAACACTGTAGATAATGCAGACGTAATGCAGATGTTAAAATATAGATATCATGCATTTTTATATATTTTTATATACATGTTTTTATATATTACCATTTTCATGTATTTTATTAACTAATTGATAGTATTGTTAGTTTTATATATACATATATTGATTTATTAGATCATATTATTATACAGTATTATACCATATATAGACTTGCACTATGCACTTTAATGTATATTATATTAAGATGTAAACAATATGTGGTTTTATTTGATGAAGGTTCCATGATTCTGAAATACTGGAAGATGAGTAAGATAATACAGTCTAGAAAGTTTTTATGTGATTAGTTTATGTATGTTAAGGTAGTGTTATGTTTTTTATGAAATATATTTATACAGATGTACGCAACATTCTGATTTGATTTAGGATATATATGTATATAATTTTGTATTTGAATGAATCTATTTACAAAAATGAATACATAGCCCTTTAACTGAAATAAGAGGTTGTCTTAAGTTAAGCCATTAAATGGTTCTCTAATTAATTAATTATACTAATTGAATACAATGCTTGACTATATAAACTGAAATAACAGAGCTTGTAACAGAATCTGATGAAGCGTACTACAGCTACGCAAAAGCGCTTATTCTTTGTGGTTTTATGTATGGAATAAAGAGGAATTTTCGTATTATTTTGTCTCACTTGAACTGGTTTCATCATTTGACTGTGTGAGTACTTTCAGTGACTTCAGTGCCTTCTCCGTGTGGATGCACTTGTGTTTGTTCTACTAATTTACTGTCTGGCTGTGACAAGTGCTCCTATATTGGTGTGAGCAGTTTTATTTGACTATTGTAGAAAAAACATAATCTTCATTTCTGGTTTAGGTGGTCTTGTCTTTCTGTAGATACTTGACTTGTGTACCACAGCTCTTGCCAAATTTATGCCTTACTATACATTGTCCCAGTCACTGCTGATGTATTGGAAGAGTCACTTTAATGTCCAAGTGTCATTTCCTGTGTCCCTTTTACATGTAGGCCTTCTAACCCCCCCTTCCCCATCTCCTGTACAAGGCTGGGTAGCTGATGTAATATTTTTCTTGACTGTATTAAAAAAAACATGCATTCTGGAAAACCAGACAGGAAATCATTCCAATATTTAAAACTAATATTGTGTCTTTTTGTAGCAATATCTGCAAAGCACAAAGAAAGCAGTAAGAAGTCCTTAAAATAACATTTGCTGCTTTAGCAATTATAAACCGATAACACTGCTTGTTGCCCTAAATTTATTTACATTTTTCTGTATGAAATAAACATATGCTACTAATAAGCTCTTGTAACTCTGTAAACAAACTCATAATATACTACAGTCAACTAGACCGATGTTACTAATGAATACATTCTTGCAAGTCTGTAACTGAACTGATAATGTACTACAGTGAAATGGAAAGGCTGTGACTTCATTATTAAATCAAATGAAAACCTCAATTGCATTGTTTTTCTCTGTCATAAACTCAAATGAAACTAAATTAATCTGGCATTGTATTAATATTTCAGCATTTTTTTGCATTTCTGCACCTTTATAAAATTACTCTCAACTGCTGAATTTTCTGTTTAGTCTGTGACCCTCAGGTCATAATTTATAAAATAATTTCTCCAGTGTGCAGGTCTCTGCCCTCTGCCTTACATGTAGCTATTCTTTTAGCTGATGTCATTTAACTCTTTCAGTACTATTCAATACTGCAAGCATTTACCTTTACTATCTACAATTTTCTTGGATAAATAGTAAAACCTGTTACTGCATAAAACTGTCACTAATAATATTAAATTGATCTTTACCATACTGTTTAAGGCATAAATTACTGTCTTTAACTTAGCTTGTTGAGCTGGCATGTAATCTGATACCTCAGAAACTAAGTTTGTGCCTCTGGTGTCTTGGTAAACTGCAGTTTCTGATTGATGTATATAAACTATTAACATCTTTACATACATGCATTTATTATTAGAGTTGAACTGATCTGATTCTGGAATTTTACTTATCTGTGCTTTATACAAGTGTGTGAAGTTTCTTCATATAGTAAAATTATATTTCATTCTTTTCCTAACAAGAGATTTGAACCTATGGCTTTAACAACACATATTTATGTTGCAATTGTTTTTTGCATGGGATCTGAACTCTTGACTGTACTATCACTTTTAAAATGTAACACTGACCTTAAATTCTACATTCTGCAAAACTAGCAACACATCATTTAATATCTGTAAATGCTTTTCTCTCTGCCTGTATCAATATATTATTTATGCATTTCAAGACGTTACTACTATAATTCAAAGGTCTTAATGTCTGCTAAATAAACAATAATACAAAAATATTAATTTGCCAGATCTGTAACTGTAAACCCTTTATTCTATAAATTAACTTGACTGCCATTTCTGGAATACCATACACAATATGTGCTTCCAGAATGGTAAATACTTATACTAATTTTAAATCTAGTACTAGTCTGAAACTGCTACATTTTCTTTTTTTTTAATTTCCTTTCCAGTCTGTCTTTGCTTTTCTGGGAATAAGATACTGTTTCTGAAAATGTGGTAGCTTGACTGTCTGCACTTCGGCTGTGGCAACTGAACTGGAATTTATTTTATCTTTAACCTAAAAATGTGCATGTTCCTGTCACAACCAATTCTTCAAATTCTGTACACTTGCACAATCTACTGTAGACACGTTCTTACAAGTGTCATCTGTGTACACTACTGTACATTCTGTAGCAGTTTTATTTCTCCATAAAATCTTGTTACTGAAGTCTAGAACAACATGGAAATCTGATGACATATCCAAGACTGGTATAGTACTATTATACTTGGAATTCTATTTATAACTGATATTAATGTGTCTGTATTAATCAATACATTATTCCATAATTTATTTTCTATAAACAATAAACTATTGTCATTTTTCTCAACCTTAAACAATGACAGATAAATAATCTGGTTTGATGTTGGACTGCCACACTCTTTATAGATAAGCTGAAAATCCTTTTTTATAGAACTAGCAACAACACTGACTTGAGCCATGGTATGCATTTCTTCTTTATTTTGCCCTGAAACACCAGTAATAGCATTGACTTGAGGCAAGGTATGCATTTCTTCTTTATTTTTCCCTGAAGTCTACATATAGTCTGCATATCATTTATGATAGTGTTTACTTTATAAAATTGATCAAAATCTGCACTCTGATCCCTCTTATCCACCCTCAATGCATATTTTCACTGACTTATGAAAACAATAAACTAGAATTTATTACATTCCGAACATCTGTATTTGAAACAAAGTGAACTTGAGATACTGCAAATATTTGCTTTGTGTTTTGCCTGGAAATCTGCATGTTACATACACTGACTGAGTTTACATCTGCATCTGCAATACTGTGACTTAACTCTGTATTTTGAATTACATATTCTGCAGCATTTACATTGTTTTCTGAAGACTGTAAACACAAATTTGTGTTATTTAAGACTGAAACCATACTGATAGAAGCTGACTCATTCAGCAAATCATGAGAAAATGTGTCCATTGCCCTAGTTATTGAAGTTTGCTTCTGTGATTTAACCCTTTTGTGTCTAGAAAGATTTAATATTCTTGAGCTTATAATGTTGAAATTTGAATGAACATTTCTGGAACACAATTTGTAGGCTGCTTTATCCAGTTTTTAACTTTAAACCACACATTTACTGGTGCCTTTACTGTAGAAGTACTGTTTGACATATTTATACCATTTACTATTACTGATGTATTTAAACTTTTCTGAGATTTGCTGTCTGACAGCTAGAAAATTCATCATAATAAAAATGAATGTTCACATAAGGAAAGTTGAAGTTGCTTTAAGTATGTGGCCTGGCATATTGCAGCTTTTTCAAACTCCCTCTTGTAAGGATCCCCTTTCATCTATGACATCACACTGGAAACTTGAAAGTCTGTTGTCTGCTCTGGAGATGGTAAAGTTTTCTGATAGGTTGATGTTAACTGAATAATGTCCTTTACATTGGTATCTTGGAGAATCTGAAGTACTTTTAGACTTTACTGTAGATTTTCTGAAGTAATGTTTTGAAGAAACACTGCTACTCTGCAAAATATATGTAATCTGACTGCTGATAGATTTGAAAGATTGCTATGGGGATTTGAGATTTAAATGCAAATATTTTCCACCCATGAATGGTGGCTCACCATTGTTAAGAATTGATAGGACTGTAGAATACTGGAATGTACTGGAAATAACTGGAAGAAACTGGAATGAGACTTGAATAATTGTCTTTATCTTTTATTTACTCAAAACTGTGCTGAACATGTGCCAGTCTCTCCTTTTTGGGACAAATCTTTTTGTACATTTCAGAATAAAAGTCTGCATACACTGTAGTTTGGTTAAGAATATTTTATTATGTACAGTGGAGGTAGATATCAACAATATCTGAATCAAATCTTAATGTCCGTAACTTCTGCACTCATGATACTGTCCATAAATTCTGTACTCGGAATGTCAAATCTTACTATCTCCAACAACATTACTGATAATTATGGCCAAAGCTTCTGCACTAATAGTCCATTCCTCCTGAATAATAATATTCTGCAATGCTGGATATTTGACCTGATTTCTGCATTCACTCTCGAGTGTCTGTACCAAATGTCTGATGACTGCACTGCAATGACTTTCTGCGTATGAGTCCAAACAAACTAGCTAATTAACTGTGTCTGAAGTA